>NC_080379.1:110062924-110362235 GCF_014773155.1 Arachis stenosperma
CTGGAGTAAAACGCCAGAAAACGTCATGATCCGGAGTTGAACGCCCCAAACACGTCATAACCTGAAGTTTGACGCCAAGAAATGCCTCTACACGTGGATTGATCAAGCTCAGCCCAAACACACACCAAGTGGGCCCCGGAAGTGAATTTATGCATCAATTACTTACTTATGTAAACCCAGTAGCTAGTCTAGTATATATAGGACCTCTTACTATTGTATTAGACACATCCTGGATGGTATTTTCTATCCTGTGATCACGTTTAGGGGGCTGGCCATTCGGCCATCCGACCTCTTGCTTATGTATTTTAAACGGTGGAGTTTCTGCACACCATAGATTAAGGGTGTGGAGCTCTGCTGTACCTCAAAGATTAATGAAGTTCTATTTTCTTTTATCCATTCCTCTTTTATTCTTATTCCAAGATATTCATTCGTACCCAAGAACATGAGTGTGATGAGTTAATAACCCTCATTATTATTCTCACTCATGAACGCGCGTGATTGACAACCACTTCCATTCTACATGCAAGAAGCTTGAATGTGTATCTCTTAATTCCCCACAGAATCTTCGTGGTATAAGCTAGATAGATGGCGGCATTTATCTGGATCCGAAAGTCCAACCTTGTCTGTGGTGTTCCGAGTAGGATCCGTTCATGAATGACTGTGACGTGCTTCAAACTTTAACCTGCTGGGCGTTAGTGACAAACGCAAAAGAGGATTCTATTCCAGTAGGAGCGGGAACCAACCGGTGATTGGCCGACTGTGACAGAGTGCGTGCATTAGCTTTCACTGCGAGGATGGGATGTAGCTATCAACCATGGGTGATGCCTCCAGACTGGTTAGCTGTGCGAGTGACAGCCGCACAGGTTATTTCCCCGAGAGGAATGAAGTAGCCACAGCTGATAGTGAACCCCTATACAAAGCTTGCCATGGAAAGGAGTAAGAAGGATTGAGTAGAAGGAATAGGAAAGCAGGCGTCCGAGAGCTCTACAGCATCTCCATTCCGCTTATCTGAAATTCCTACCAATGAATCTACATAAGTATTTCTATCCCTTTTATTATTCCTTTTTATTTATTATTTATTCCAATAACCATCAATCAATTTTATCCTCCTGACTGAGATTTGCAAGGTGACCATAGCTTGCTTCATACCAACAATCTCTGTGGATTCGACCCTTACTCACGTAAGGTTATTACTTGGACGACCCAGTACACTTGCTGGTTAGTTGAACGGAGTTGTGAAGAAAATAAACAGTGTCCTAAGAGTAAAATCATACAAGACCAAAAAGTCAAAACAAATGAATCACAATTTCGTCCACCAGACTTCCAATGGAAGATCCTCATCAGTTCCTAGCTGAATTCTTGCAAATCTGTGACACAGTCAAGACTAATGGGGTTAACCCTGAGGTCTACAGACTGATGCTATTCCCTTTTGCTGTAAGAGACAGAGCTAGAATATGGTTGGATTCTCAACCTAAAGAAAGCCTGGACTCTTGGGAAAAGCTAGTCAATGCCTTCTTGGCAAAGTTCTTTCCACCACAAAGATGGAGTAAGCTTAGAGTGGAAGTCCAAACCTTCAGACAGAAGGATGGAGAATCCCTCTATGAAGCTTGGGAAAGATACAAACAACTAATCAGAAGATGTCCCTCAGACATGCTTTCTGAATGGAGCATCATAGGTATTTTCTATAATGGTCTCTCTGAACTATCCAAGATGTCTTTGGATAGCTCTGCTGGAGGATCTCTTCATCTGAAGAAGACGCCTACAGAGGCTCAAGAACTAATTGAAATGGTTGCAAATAACCAATTCATGTACACTTCTGAAAGGAATCCTGTGAACAATGGGACAAATCAGAAGAAAGGAATTCTTGAGATTGATGCTCTGAATGCCATACTGGCTCAGAACAAGATATTGACTCACAAGTCAATTTGATTTCTCAAAGTCTGTCTGGAATGCAAAACGCACCTGGCAGTACTAAGGAAGCTTCATCTGAGGAAGAAGCTTATGATCCTGAGAACCCTTCATGGAAGAGGTGAATTACCTAGGAGAGCCCTATGGAAACCCTACAATTCTTCATGGAGAAATCACCCAAATTTCTCATGGAAGAATCAAGAGAGACCTCAACAAGGTTTCAATAACAACAATAATGGAAGAAACAGGTTTAGCAATGGCAAGCCTTTTCCATCATCTTCTCAGCAACCGACAGAGAGTTCTAAGCAGAATACCTCTGACTTGGCAACAATGGTCCTCTGATCTAATCAAACCACTCAAAGTTTCATGAATGAAACAAGGTCCTCCATCAGAATTTGGAAGGACAAGTGGGTCAGCTGAGCAAGAAAATTACTGAACTCCCTCCTAGTACTCTCCCAAGCAACACAGAAGAATCCAAAAGGAGAGTGCAAAGCTATAAACATGGCCGAATATGGAGAGGAAAGAGAGGAGGTGGACGCCACTGAGGAAGACCTCAATGGGCGTGCACCAATCTCCTCTGAGTTCCCCAATGAGGAACCATGGGAATCTGAGGCTCAAAATGAGACCATAGAGATTCCATTGGACTTACTTCTGCCTTTCATGAGCTCTGATGATATTCTTCCCTCTGAAGAGGATGAGTATGTCACTGAAGAGCAAGTTGCTAAATACCTTGGAGCAATCATGAAGCTAAATGACAAGTTATTTGGAAATGAGACTTGGGAAGATGAACTTCCCTTGCTCACCAAAGAACTGGACGACTTGTCTAGGCAGAAACTGCCTCAAAAGAGCAGATCCTGGGAAGTTTTCTATACCTTGCACCATAGGCACCATAACCTTCAAGAAGGCCTTGTGTGACTTAGGGTCAGTGTAAACCTCATGCCCCTCTCTGTAATGAGAAATTAGGGATCCTTGAGGTGCAAGCTGCAAAAATCTCACTAGAGATGGCAGACAACTCAAGAAAACAAGCCTATGGACTTGTGGAGGATGTTCTGGTAAAAGTTGAGACCATTACATCCCTACTGATTTCGTAGTCCTAGAGACTGGGGATGCATGGATGAATCCATCATCCTTGGCAGACCCTTCCTAGCCACAGCAAGGCTGTGATTGATGTTGATAGAGGAGAGTTGATCATCAAGTGAATGAAGAATCCTTGGTGTTTAAGGCCCAAGGACATCCCTCTATCATCATGGAGAGAAAGCATGAAGAGCTTCTCTCAAACAGAGCCAAGCAGAGCCCCCACAATCAAACTCTAAGTTTGGTGTTGGGAGGCCACAACCAAACTCTAAGTTTGGTGTTGAACCCCCACATTCAAACTCTAAGTTTGGTGTTGGGAGGTTCCAACACGGTTCTGAGTATTTCTGAGGCTCCATGAGAGTCCTCTGTCAAGCTAATGACATTAAGAAGCGCTTGTTGGGAGGCAACCCAATGTTTTATAGTTAACTATTCTCTTTTGTTATTTTATCTTTTCTGTAGGTTGATGATCATAAGACCACAAACAATGAAAAAAGCAAAAACAGAATGAAAACAGGAAGAAAAACAGCACACCCTGGAGGAGAAGAAGCTGGCGTTCAAACGCCAGTAATGCTAGCTGTTGGGCGTTTAACGCCCAGTCTGGCACCATTCTGGGCATTTAACGCCAGAAAGGGGCACCAGACTGGCGTTAAACGCCAGAAAAGGGCAACAACCTGGCGTTAAACGCCAGGAATGGGCACCAGCCCGGCGTTTAACGCCAGAAATGGCTCAAAACGTGGATTTTGATGCCACTTGGTGCAGGGATGACTTTTCCTTGACACCACAGGATCTGTGGACCCCACAGGATCCCACCATCACTCTCTCTCTTCTTCCCCCATTCACCAATCACCTCAAAACCTCTTCCCCAAAAACCCTTCAAATATCAAATCCCATCTTTCTCTTCACCACTCACATCCATCCTTCATAAATCCCCAACAACCTCACCCTTCAAATTCAAACCACTTACCCTCCCAAACCCACCCATAATGGCCGAACCATTACCCCCCTCTCTCCTATATATACCCTTCTTCAACCCTTCATTTTCACACAACCTAAAAACCCCTTCTTTCCCTTCTTGGCCGAACACACCACCTTCTCCCTCTTCCTCATTTCTTCTTCTTCTACTCTCTTCTTTCTTCTTTTGCTCGAGAACGAGCAAACATTTTAAGTTTGGTGTGGTAAAAGCGTTGCTTTTTCATTTCTCCATAACCATTATGGCATCCAAGGCCGGAGAAACCTCTAGAAAGAGGAAAGGGAAGGCAAAAGCTTTCACCTCCGAGTCATGGGAGATGGATAGATTCCTCTCAAGGGTGCATCAAGACCACTTCTATGAAGTTGTGGCCTTGAAGAAGGTGATCCCCGAGGTCCCCTTTTCACTCAAAAAGGGTGAATATCCGGAGATCCGCCATGAGATCCGAAGAAGAGGTTGGGAAGTACTCACCAACCCCATTCAACAAGTCGGAATCTTGATGGTTCAAGAGTTCTATGCCAATGCATGGATCACCAAGAACCATGACCAAAGTGTGAACCCGAATCCAAAGAATTATCTCACTATGGTTCGGGGAAATACTTGGATTTTAGTCCGAAAGTGTGAGGGTGGCGTTCAACTTGCCTATGATGCAAGGAGATGAGCATCCTTATACAAGAAGGGTCAACTTTGATCAAAGGTTGACCAAGTCCTCACAATCATATGTGAAGAGGGCGCACAATGGAAGCAAGATTCAAGAGGAAAGCCGGTTCAATTAAGAAGGCATGACCTCAAGCCCGTGGCTAGAGGATGGTTAGAGTTCATACAACGCTCAATCATTCCCACTAGCAACCGGTCCGAAGTTACCATAGACCGGGCTATCATGATCCATAGCATCATGATTGGAGAAGAAGTGGAAGTTCATGAGGTTATAGCCCAAGAACTCTACAAGGTGGCGGATAAGTCCTCTACCTTAGCAAGGCTAGCCTTTCCTCATCTCATTTGTCACCTCTGTTATTCAGTTGGAGTTGACATAGAAGGAGATACCCCCATTGATGAGGACAAGTCCATCACCAAGAAAAAGATGGAGCACATAAGAGACCCCTCTCATCATGAGATCCCTGAGATGCCTCAAGGAATGCACTTTCCTCCACAAAATTATTGGGAGCAACTAAACACCTCCCTAGGAGAGTTGAGTTCCAACATGGGACAACTAAGGGTGGAGCATCAAGAACACTCCATCATCCTTCATGAAATTAGAGAAGACCAAAGAATCATGAGGGAAGAGCAACAAAGACAAGGAAGAGACATTGAGGAGCTCAAGCACTCCATAGGATCTTCAAGAGGAAGAAAGAGCCGCCATCACTAAGGTGGACCCGTTCTTTGATTTCCTTGTTCTTTATTCTTCTTTTTTCGAAATTATGCTTATGTTTATCCATGTTTGTGTCTTGTGATCATTAGTGTCTTAGTGTCTATGCCTTGAAGTTATGAATGTCCTATGAATCCATCACCTTTCTTGAATAAAAACGTGCTTAATTGAAAAGGAAAGAATTGCATGAATTCTGAATTTTATAATAGTTTAATTAATTTGATGTGGTGGCAATACTTTTATCTTCTGAATGTATGCTTAAACAGTGCATATGTCTTTTGAATTTGTGGTTCATGAATGTTGGCTCTTGAAAGAATGATGAAAAAGGAGACATGTTACTGAGGATCTGAAAAATCATTAAAAATGATTCTTGAAGCAAGAAAAAGCAGTGAATACAAAAAAAAAAGAGAAGGAAGCAAACGAAAAAAAAAACCGAAAAAAAAAAGAGAAGAAAGAAAAAGAAAGAAATAAAGTGTGATCCAAGGCAATAAGAGTGTGCTTAAGAACCCTGGACACCTCTAATTTGGGGACTTTAAGCAAAGCTGAGTCACAATCTGAAAAGGTTCACCCAATTATGTGTCTGTGGCATGTATGTATCCGGTGGTAATACTGGAAGACAGAGTGCTTTGGGCCACAGCCAAGACTCAATAAAGTAGCTGTGTTCAAGAATCATCATACTTAACTAGGAGAATCAATAACACTATCTGGATTCTGAGTTTCTAAAGAGGCCAATCATTCTGAATTCCAAAGGATAAAGTGAGATGCCAAAACTATTCAGAGGCAAAAAGCTAAAAGCCCCGCTCATCTAATTAATACTGATCTTCATAGATGTTTTTGGAGTTCATTGCATATTCTCTTCTTTTTATCTTATTTGAGTTTCAGTTGCTTGAGGACAAGCAACAATTTAAGTTTGGTGTTGTGATGAGCGGATAATTTGTATACTTTTTGGCATTGTTTTTAGTATGTTTTTGGTATCTTTTAGTTAGTTTTTAGTATATTTTTATTAGTTTTTAGTTAAAATTCACTTTTCTGGACTTTACTATGAAGTTTGTGTGTTTTTCTGTGATTTCAGGTATTTTCTGGCTGAAATTGAGGGACCTGAGCAAAAATCTGATTCAGAGACTGAAAAGGACTGCAGATGCTGTTGGATTCTGACCTCCCTGCACTCGAAGTGGATTTTCTGGAGCTACAGAAGCCCAATTGGCGCGCTCTCAACGGCGTTGGAAAGTAGACATCCTGGGCTTTCCAGCAATATATAATAGTCCATACTTTGCCCAAGATTTGATGGCCCAAACTGGCGTTCAAAGTCACCTCAAGAAATTCCAGCGTTAAACGCCGGAACTGGCACCTAATTGGGAGTTAAACGCCCAAACTGGCACTAAAGCTGGCGTTTAACTCCAAGAAGAGTCTCTACACGAAAATGCTTCATTGCTCAGCCCAAGCACACACCAAGTGGGCCCGGAAGTGGATTTTTATGTCATTTACTCATCTTTGTACACCTTAGGCTACTAGTTATCTATAAGTAGGACCTTTTACTATTGTATCAAGGAGACTTTGGTAGCTATCTTCGTTTTATGCTATCTTAGATCATTGGGAGGCTGGCCATTCGGCCATGCCTAGACCTTATGCTTATGTATTTTCAACGGTGGAGTTTCTACACACCATAGATTAAGGTGTGGAGCTCTGCTGTACCTCGAGTATTAATGCAATTACTATTGTTCTTCCATTCAATTCCACTTGTTCTTTGTCCAAGATATCACTTGTTCTTCAACTTGATGAAGGTGATGATTGACGCCCATCACCATTCTCACTCATGAACAAGGTGACTGACAACCATTCTTGTTCTACAAGCATCTGAGGCTTAGTGAATATCTCTTGGATTCCTGATTGCACGATGCATGGTTGATCGCCTGACAACCGAGTGCTCGCCTGACAAACGAGCCAACCATTCCGTGAGATCAGAGTCTTCGTGGTATAGGCGAGAACTGATGGCAGCATTCATGAGAATCCGGAAGGTCTAACCTTGTCTGTGGTATTCTGAGTAGGATTCAATGATTGAATGACTGTGACGTGCTTCAAACTCCTAAGGGCGGGGCGTTAGTGACAGACGCCAAAAGAATCACTGGATTCTATTCCGGTCTGATTGAGAACCGACAGATGAATTCCGCTATGCTGTGACCAGAGCATATGCAATTGTTTTCAATGAGAGGATGGGAGGTAGCTGCTGACAACAGTGAAACCCTACACGAGCTTGCCATGGAAAGGAGTAAGAAGGATTGGATGAAGGCAGTAGGAAAGCAGAGAGACGGAAGGGAAGGCATCTTCATACGCTTATCTGAAGTTCCCACCAATGAATTACATAAGTATCACTATCTTTATCTTTTATGTTGTTTTCATTCATCATCATATACATTTGAGTTTGCCTGACTAAGATTTACAAGATGACCATAGCTTGCTTCAATGCTAACAATCTCCGTGGGATCGACCCTTACTCACGTAAGGTATTACTTGGACGACCCAGTGCACTTGCTGGTTAGTTGTGCGAAGTTGTGTAATGCCATGGAATTGAACCACCAAATTTTTGGAGTTCATGACCAGGGATTATGAGAGTTGTGAAAAGTATTGTTCACAATTTCGCGCACCACTGAGCAAAAATCTTACTTAGGCTGAAAAAGGACTGCTGATGCTGTCGGATCCTGACCTCCCTGCACTCGAAATGGAGTTTCTGGAGCTACAGAAGTTCAATTGGCGCGCTCTCAACGGCGTTGGAAAGTAGACATCCAGGGCTTTCCAGCAATATATAATAGTCCATACTTTGCGCGAAGATAGACGACGTAACTTGGCGTTGAACGCCAAGTACATGCTGCTGTCTGGAGTTAAACGCCAGAAAAACGTCATGATCCGGAGTTGAACGCCCAAAACACGTCATAACTTGGAGTTTAAATCCAAGAAAAGCCTCTACTCGTGGATAGCTTTAGTCTCAGCCCCGGCACACACCAAGTGGGCCCCAGAAGTGGATTTCTGCACCAATTATCTTAGTTTACTCATATTCTGTAAACCTAGGTTACTAGTTTTCTATTTAAACAACTTTTAGAGAATTATTTTGTACCTCATGACATTTTCAGATCTGAATTACATACTTTTTGACGGCATGAGTCTCTAAACTCCATTGTTGGGGGTGAGGAGCTCTGCAGCGTCTCGATGAATTAATACAATTCCTTTATTTTCCATTCAAACACGCTTGTTCTTATCTAAGATGTTCATTCGCGCTTAATTATGAAGAAGGTGGTGATTCGTGACACTCATCACCTTCCTCAATCCATGAACGTGTGTCTGACAACCACCTCCGTTCTACATCAGATTGAATGAGTATCTCTTAGATTCCTTAATCAGAATCTTCGTGGTATAAGCCGGATTGATGGCGGCATTCATGAGAATCCGGAAAGTCTAAACCTTGTCTGTGGTATTCCGAGTAGGATTCTGGGATTGAATGACTGTGACGAGCTTCAAACTCCTGAAGGCTGGGCGTTAGTGACAGACGCAAAAGAATCAATGGATTCTATTCCAACCTGATTGAGAATCGACAGATGATTAGCCGTGCTGTGACAGAGCATAGGAACGTTTTCACTGAGAGGATGGGAGGTAGCCATTGACAACGGTGACACCCTACATAGAGCTTGCCATGGAAGGGACCCTGCGTGTGGGAAGAGGACTTCAAGGAAAAGTAGAAATTCAAAGGACAAAGCATCTCTAAAACTCCAACATATTTCTCATTACTGCACACCAAGTAACGATTTGATTCTCTTTTATTTTTCTAATAATTTTAAACACTTTGACTTCTTACAATTAAATCCAAATAATCTTATTGGCCTCCTGACTAAGATTAATAAAATAAATATAGCTTGCTTCAAACCAATAATCTCCGTGGGATCGACCCTTACTCACGTAAGGTATTACTTGGACGACCCAGTGCACTTGCTGGTTAGTTGTGCGGATCACAACAGGATTCAAAATACAATCCAGGATCCTACTCAGAATACCACAGACAAGGTGAGACTTTCCGAATCCTCATGAATGCCGCCATCTATCTAGCTTATACCACGAAGATTCTGTTGGGGAATCTAAGAGATACACATTCAAGCTTGGTTGCATGTAGAACGGAGGTGGTTGTCAATCACGCGCGTTCATAGGTGAGAATGATGATGAGCGTCACATAATCATCACATTCATCATGTTATTGGGTGCGAATGAATATCTTGGAATAAGAATAAGAGAGAATTGAATGGAAGAAAATAGAATTGCATTAATACTTGAGGTACAGTAGAGCTCCACACCCTTAATCTATGGTGTGCAGAAACTCCACCGTTGAAAATACATAAGTAAAAGGTTCAGGCATGGCCGAATGGCCAGCCCCCTGAGTGATCAAGAGACCGAATAATCAAAGGCTAAACAGTCAAGAGATTAAACTGTCAAAAGATATCTAATACAATAGTTAAATGTTCTATTTATAATAAACTAGCTCCTAGGGTTTACATGAGTAGGTAATTGATGCATAAATCCACTTCCGGGGCCCACTTGGTGTATGCTTGGGCTGAGCTTGATCAATCCACGAGCTGAGGCTTCTCTTGGAGTTGAACTCCGAGTTATGACGTGTTTTGGGCGTTCAACTCCGGATCATGACGTTTTTCTGGCGTTTAACTCCAGACAGCAGCATGTACTTGGCGTTCAACGCCAAGTTACATCGTCAATTTCCAAATGAAGTATGGACTATTATATATTGCTGGAAAGCTCTGGATGTCTAATTTCCAACGCCGTTAAGAGCGCGCCATTTGGAGTTCTGTAGCTCCAGAAAATCCATTTCGAGTGCAGGGAGGTCAGATTCCAACAGCATCAGCAGTCCTTTTTGTCAGCCTTTTTCAGAGTTTTGCTCAAGTCCCTCAATTTCAGCCAGAAATTACCTGAAATCACAGAAAAACACACAAACTCATAGTAAAGTCCAGAAATGTGAATTTAATATAAAAACTAATGAAAATATCCCTAAAAGTAGCTTGAACTTACTAAAAACTGCCTAAAAACAATGCCAAAAAGCGTATAAATTATCCGCTCATCAAGGGTCTAGTCACATATAGTTTGCCATGAATTAAATCCTGCATGATTAAAATAAATTAATAAGAAAAGTCAATCCAGAAAATAGATATCTCTGAAACCTTAACTGTTTCTCCATATATATTTCACAACTTCTTTACTGCTTGCATTCTGATATCCTTGATTATTGTTTAATGCTCTTTGAACATCCAACACTCTTTTCTGCTTGCCTAACTAAGTAAATCATTTAACCATTGTTGCTTAGTCTATCAATCCTCGTGGGATCGATCCTCACTCACCTGAGGTATTTGTGCACAAAATTGTGATCTATATCAGTGGCATTCAACTTGGTATGCGCGTTTATAACTCAGCACTTTCTTCACAACTTCGCACAACTAACTAGCAAGTGCACTAGGTCGTCCAAGTAATAAACCTTACGTGAGTAAGGGTCGATCCTACGGAGATTGTTGGTATGAAGCAAGCTATGGTCATCTTGTAGATCTCAGTTAGGCGAATAATAAATGGTTATGGGGTTTTCGAAAATAATAATAAATGAATATAAAATAAAGATAAAGATACTTATGTAGAGCATTGGTGGGAATTTCAGATAGGCGTATGAAGATGCTGTGCTCCTTCTGAATCTCTGCTTTCCTATTGCCTTCATCCAATCCTTCTTACTCCTTTCCATGGCAAGCTGTATGTAGGGCATCACCGTTGTCAATGGCTACATCCCATTCTCTCAGTGAAAAAGGTCCAAATGCTCTGTCACGGCACGGCTAATCATCTGTCGGTTCTCGATCACGTCGAAATAAAATCCATTGATTCTTTTGCGTTTGTCATCACGCCCAACAATCGCGAGTTTGAAGCTCGTCACAGTCATTCAATCCCTGAATCCTACTCAGAATACCATAGACAAGGTTTAGACTTTTCGGATTCTCATGAATGCCACCATCAATTCTAGCTTATACCACGAAGATTCTGACTAAGGAATCCAAGAGATATGCGTTCGGTCTAAGGTAGAATGGAAGTGGTTGTCAGTCACGCGTTCATAGGTGAGAATAATGATGAGTGTCACGAATCATCACATTCATCATAGTGAAGTACAACGAATATCTTAGAACAGGAATAAACTGAATTGAATAGAAAACAGTAGTAATTGCATTAAAACTTGAGGTACAGCAGAGCTCCACACCCTTAATCTATGGTGTGCAGAAACTCCACCGTTGAAAATACATAAGTGATGAAGGTCCAGGCATGGCCGAATGGCCAGCCCCCAAAACGTGATCACCGGATCAAAAATACAATCCAGGATGTCTAATACAATAATAAAATGTCTTATTTATACTAGACTAGCTACTAGGGTTTACAAAAATAGGTAATTAATGCAGAAATCCACTTTCGGGGCCCACTTGGTGTATGCTTGGGCTGAGCTTGGGCTTTACATGTGCAGAGGCTTCTTTTGGAGTTGAACGCCAAGTTGTAACGTGTTTTTGGCGTTCAACTCTGGTTCGTGACGTGTTTCTGGCGTTTTACTCTAGAATGCAGCATGGAACTGGTGTTGAGCGTCAGTTTACATCGTCTAATATCGAATAAAGTATAGACTATTATATATTGCTGGAAAGCTCTGGATGTCTACTTTCCAACGCCATTGAGAGCGCGCCATTTGGAGTTCTGTAGATCCAGAAAATTTATTTTGAGTGCAGGGAGGTCAGAATTCAATAGCATCAGCAGTCCTTTGTCAGCCTTCTTATCAGAGTTTTGCTCAGGTCCCTCAATTTCAGCTAGAAAATACCTGAAATCACAGAAAAACACACAAAATCATAGTAAAGTCCAGAAATGTGAATTTAGCATAAAAACTAATGAAAACATCCCTAGAAGTAGCTAGATCCTACTAAAAATTACCTAAAAACAATGCCAAAAAGCGTATAAATTATCCGCTCATCACAACACCAAACTTATATTGTTGCTTGTCCCCAAGCAACTGAAAATCAATTAGGATAAAAAGAAGAGAATATACTATAAATCTCAAAATATCAATGAATATTAGTTCTAATTAGATGAGCGGGACTTGTAGCTTTTTGCTTCTGAACAGTTTTGGCATCTCACTTTCTCCTTTGAGGTTTTGAATGATTACCATCTATAGGAAATCAGAATTTTGGATAGTGTGATTGATTCTCCTAGTTAAGTATGTTGATTCTTGAACACAGCTATTTTTATGAGTCTTGGCCGTGGCCCTAAGCACTTTATTTTCCAGTATTACCAATAGATACATAAATGCCACAGACACATAACTGGGTGAACCTTTTCAAATTGTGACTCAACTTTGCTAAAGTCCCCAGTTATAGGTGTCTAGAGCTCTTAAGCATACTCTTTTGCTTTGGATCACGACTTTAACCACTCAGTCTCAAGCTTTTCACTTGGACCTGCATGCCACAAGCACATGGTTAGGGACATCTTGATTTAGCCGCTTAGGCCTGGATTTAATTTCCTTGGGCCCTCCTATCCATTGATGCTCAAAGCCTTGGATCCTTTTCACCTTTGCCATTTAGTTTTAAGGGCTATTGGCTTTTTCTTTTTCTATTTTTTTCGCAAAATTTTTTTTTCGCAAGCTTTTGCTATTCATTGCTTTTTCTTGCTTCAAGAATCAAATTTATGATTTTTCAGATTATCAGTAACATTTCTCCTTGTTCATCATTCTTTTAAGAGCCAACAATTTTAACATTCATAAACAACAAGATCAAAAATATGCACTGTTCAAGCATTCATTCAGAAAATAAAAAGTATTGTCACCACATCAATATAATTACACTAAATTCAAGGAAAATTTTCGAAATTCATGTACTTCTTGTTCTTTTGAATTAGAAACATTTTTCATTTAAGATAGATGAAGGATTCATGGAATTATTCATAGCCTTAAGACATAGTTACTACATACTAATGATCATGAAGTAGAGACACAAAACATAAACAAACATATAGCATAAAAACCGAAAAAAAAATAGAGAAATAAGAACAAGGAATAAGTCCACCTTAGTGATGGTGGCGCTTTCTTCTTGAAGAACCAATGATGTCCTTGAGCTCTTCTATGTCTCTTCCTTGCCTTTGTTGCTCCTCCCTCATTGCTCTTTGATCTTCTCTAATTTCATGGAGAATGATGGAGTGCTCTTGATATTCCACCCTTAATTGATCCATATTGTAGCTCAAATCTTCTAGAGAAGTGCTGAGTTGTTCCCAATAGTTGTTGGGAGGAAAGTGCATCCCTTGAGGCATCTCCGGGATTTCTTGATGATGAGCTTCCTCATGCGTCTCTTGGGATCCATGAGTGGGCTCTCTTGTTTGCTCCATCCTCTTCTTAGTAATGGGTTTATCCTCCTCAATGGGGATGTCTCCTTCTATGATAACTCCAGCTAAGTAACATAGATGGCAAATAAGATGAGGAAAAGCTAGCCTTGCCATGGTGGAGGACTTTTTGGCTATTTTGTAGAATTCAAGGGAGATGACTTCATGAACTTCTACTTCCTCTCCATTCATGATGCTATGAATCATGATGGCCCGATCCACAGTAACTTCGGATCGGTTGCTAGTGGGGATGATGGAGCGTTGGATGAACTCCAACCATCCTCTAGCCACAGGCTTGAGGTCCAGTCTTCTTAATTGAACCGGCTTGCCTTTGGAGTCTCTTTTCCATTGAGCTCCTTCCACACATATGTCCATAAGGACTTAGGGGCGTGCATCTCCTTGCATCATGGGCAAGTTGAATGCCAACCTCACATTTTCCGGACTAAAATCTAAGTATTTCCCCCGAACCATTGTAAGATAATTCCTTGGATTCGGGTTCACACTTTGATCATGGTTCCTAGTAATCCATGCATTGGCATAGAACTCTTGAACCATTAAGATTCCGACTTGTTGAATGGGGTTGGTCAGAACTTTCCAACCTCTTCTTTGGATCTCATGTCGGATCTCCGGGTACTTATTTTTCTTGAGTTTGAAAGGGACCTCGGGGATCACCTTCTTCTTGGCCACAACTTCATAGAAGTGGTCTTGATGGGCTTTGGAGATGAATCTCTCCATCTCCCATGACTCAGAGGTGGAAGCTTTTGTCTTCCCTTTCCCTTTTCTAGAGGTTTCTCCAGCCTTAGGTGCCATCAATGGTTATGAAAAAACAAAAAAAGCTATGTTTTTACCACACCAAACTTAGAAGTTTGCTCGCCCTCGAGCAAAAAAAGAAAGAATAGATGAAGAAGAGGAAGAAAATATGGAGGAAAGGGAGATGTGTGTGGTTTCGGCCAAGGTGAAGAAGAGAGGGTTGTGGTGTGTGAAAATGAAGAAGGATATAGGGTTTATATAGTGAAGGGAGAGGGAGTAGGTTCGGCTATTTAGGGTGGGTTTGGGTGGGAAAGAGATTTTAAATTTTGAAGGTAGGTGGGGTTTATGGGGAAGAGTGATGGATGTGAGTGGTGAAGAGGTGATAGGGAAGAGAGATTGAGGTGATTGGTGAAGGGTTTTGGGGAAGAGTGTTATTGGATTGTGTGAAGAGGAAAGAAGGTGAGTTGAGGTAGGTGGGGATCCTGTGGGATCCACAGATCCTGAGATGATCTAGTGGGGGTTCACAGATCCTGAGGTGTCAAGGATTTACATCCCTGCACCAATGAGGCGTGTAAAATGCCCTCTGCATGCAACCCTGGCATTCAACACCAGATTTATGCTTGTTTCTGGCGTTGAACGCCAACTTCATGCTTGTTTTGGGCGTTCAATGCCCATTTGCAGCATGTTTCTGGCGTTGAACGCCGGTTCCATGCTTGTTTCTGGTGTTCAGCGCCAACTCTCGTCAGGGTGTATTCCTGGCGTCTGAATGCCAGGATGCTGCTTGTTTCTGGCATTCAATGTGATGTTGCTATAAACTTGATAGCTACGATTTTAGGAAATTGCACGATCGGCAAAAATTCCTTCCGGCAAGTGCACCGGTTATCGTCAAATAAAAACTCACAATAGAGTGAGGTCAAATCCCACAAGGATTGGTTGAGTGAGCAATTCGGATTAGAAGTGTGTTCTAGTTGAGCGGAATCAAGATTTAGATGAGAATTGCGGAATGTAAGATTGGCAGGAAACGTAAATGGCAAGAAATTGAAAGTGCGGAATCTTAAATTGCATGAATTAAAGAGCGAGAAGCTAAATTGCTGAAATTAAAAGGGGATCGGGGTGATTGCATGAATTTAATTGCAGAATGTAAAGAGAAAGTGGTAGATCAGAAATGGGGAATTCATTGGGTTTCAGGAGATATTGAGATCTCCGAATCAAAACGTTTTATCCCTTCCTCAACCAATGCATTCATTGAATTTTGCTTGGCAATCTTATATGATTGGATCCCAATCCCTTGGCTCACCAATTCTCTCTAAAAACAAACAAATTCCCAATCCCTTGGTTTAAATGTTCATAAGAAGAGATGATGCTCGATCACTGATTATACCACACAGTTTCATGAACCACAATTTGGTAGGATTACATGTCACAATATCCATCCAAACCCCAATCCAATTCACTGTGAGAAAGCTTCTCTAGCATGAATCCTCCATTCCTTTCCCAAGGTTCCGAAGGATTCCAATTATGGGTAGTTTCTTTCCCAAGACAACTACCCAATGGAATTAGATCGAGAAGCTTTCTAACAAAATTCAAGAGAAAAGATTGAAGAAGAAGATAAAACTATTATTGATTCATTGAATTACAATAGAGCTCCCTAACCCAATGAAAAGGGGTTTAGTGAGTCATAGCTCTGAATTCAATTACAAAAAGTATGAAAACTAGAAAAATGATCAAAAGTTCCCCCTGTGTAAAAAAGTCCCCCTCAGGGGCTGGATTCCCCTTCAATCCCCCCCCCCCCTTTTTTCAAATGCAGAAACTAAGGCCTTTAAATAGGCTCCCTAAATTACAAAATGAAAATGAAATTAAAAGCAAATTACAATCAAATGAAAATAAACTATTCTAGATGATTCTTGTGGCCTTGATTTGGTGTTGTTGATGGGCCTTGCTTGCTTGAAGGGTAGAGTGACATAATTGATCCAAAAAGGATAATGATCCATTAAACTACACTCAAACGTTGCACCCCCCTTTCTTGAGTCGTCACTTTGTTCTCTTGTCAACCTTGCCAATTTGATGCCAAATATAGACTATTATACCTCGTTGGAAAGCTATGGATGTCAGCTTTCTAACGCAACTGGAAGCACCTCAATTGGATCTCTATAGCTCAAGTTATGCTTGATTGAAGGTGACAAGGTTGCTGGTTGGTTTGACAGCGTTTAAGCCAACGTTTAAGTCACTTAAACGTGCTCGAAAATGCCAATTTTGGGAGCTCAGTTGCATTGTCCACCCCATACTTCTATACATCGTTGGAAAGCTCTGGATGTCTACTTTCCAATGCAACTGGAAGCGCATCATTTGGAGTTCTACAACTCGAGTTATACTCCATGGAAGGTGAAGAGGTCAGCTGGCCTGATTGCATGTTGGTACTATGCTCTTCTATGCACATTACGGGGCTGTTTTCTCCCTCAATTTTTAGTATCCACCATGCATGCCATATATGCTTGGAAAGCTCTAGATGTCTTCTTTCCAATGCATTTTGAATCACCTCATTTGGAGTTTTGTAGCTCAAGTTATTTATGTTTGAAGAAGGCATGGTCAAGCTGTTCCATATAACACGTTTAAGCTCCAGTTTAAGCTTAAACTGGAGCTTAAACGCTGGCACTCCCTGGAGGCACAAGCTCGAGCACGTTTAAGCTCCAGTTTAAGCTTAAACTGGAGCTTAAACGTTGGAAGCATCCTGGAGCAATTCCCTTCCTGGCATTTAAGTTCCAGTTTAAGCTTAAACTGGAACTTAAACGCCACAATTGATATCCAGGCTTCCTTCATTGATTTTTGTTGCTTCTTTGCCTAGCCTCTTCTTCCCTGAAATTATCCAAACAACTGCATCAAAGTCTTGCTAAAATTCATGAGAATTCTTCCATTCATAGCATTCAAGGAATATAACTAAAAACTCATGGAATTTGCATCAAAATCTTCATGTTTGAATGATTTAAGACAAGCATGACTATTTGGCCCAAATGATTACTTAAGGCTCAAGAAAATGCATAAAACAACTAAAAATAAAAGAAAAAGGCTAGTAAAACTAGCCTAAGATGCCTTGGCATCACAATGCCAGATCCATGCTCTGTTCTGGCGTTGAACGCCAACCAAATGTTCCTTACTGGCGTTTAAACGCCAGTAAGTCCTTCCTTCAGGGTGTGCTTTTTCTTCTGCTATTTTTTTATTCTGTTTTTAATTTTAGTATTTATTTTGTGACTCCGCATGATCATGAACCTAATAAAACATAAAAGAACAATAAAAGAAAAATAAAATTAGATAAATAAAGATTGGGTTGCCTCCCAATAAGCACTTCTTTAATGTCAATAGCTTGACAGTGGGCTCTCATGGAGCCTCACAGGTGATCAGGTCAATGTTGTAGACTCCCAACACCAAACTTAGAGTTTGGATGTGGGGATTCAACACCAAACTTAGAGTTTGGCTGTGGCCTCCCAACACCAAACTTAGAGTTTGATTGTGGGGGCTCTGTTTGACTCTATACTGAGAGAAGCTTTTCATGCTTCCTCTCAATTGTTACAGAAGAACACCCTTGGGTCTTAAATACAAGGTAGTCCCTATTCAATTGAAGGACTAATTCTCCTCTATTAACATCTATCACAGCTTCTGCTGTGACTAGGAAAGGTCTTCCAAAGATGATGCATTCATCCTCCTCCTTCCTAGTGTCTAAGATTATGAAATCAGCAGGGATGTAAAGGCCTCAACCTTCACTAACACGTCTTCTACCAATTCATAAGCCTGTCTTACTGACTTATCTGCCATTTGTAATGAGAATATGGCAGGCTGTACGTCAATGATCCCCAGCTTCTCTATTACAGAGAGTGGCATAAGATTTATGCCTGACCCTAGGTCACACAGAGCCTTCTCAAAGGTCATGGTGCCTATGGTACAAGGTATTAAGAATTTTCCAGGATCTTGTCTCTTTTGAGGTAAAGTTTGCTGAACCCATGTATCTAGTTCACTAATGAGTAAGGGAGGTTCACCTTCCCAAGTCTCATTACCAAACAACTTGACATTCAGCTTCATGATGGCTCCTAGATATTGAGCAACTTGCTCTCCAGTTACATCTTCATCCTCTTCAGAGGAAGAATAGTCTTCTGAGCTCATGAATGGCAGAAGGAGATTTAATGGGATCTCTATGGTCTCTATATGAGTCTCAGATTCCTTTAGGTCCTCAATAGGGAGCTCCTTCTTGCTTGAGAGACGTCCCATGAGGTCTTCCTCATTGGGATTCACATCCTCTCCTTCCTCCCTAGGTTCGGCCATGTTGATTATGTCTATGGCCTTGCACTCTCTTTTTGGATTCTCTTTAGTATTGCTTGGGAGAGTACTAGGAGGAGTTTCAGTGACTTCCTTACTCAGCTGGCCCACTTGTGCCTCCAAATTTTTGATGGAGGACCTTGTTTCACTCATGAAACTTAAAGTGGCCTTAGACAGATCAGAGACTATGTTTGCTAAGTTAGAGGGGCTCTGTTCAATATTCTCTGTCTGTTGCTAAGAAGATGATGAAAAAGGCTTGCTATTGCTGAGCCTATTTCTTCCACCATTATTAAAGCCTTGTTGAGGCTTTTGTTGATCCTTCCATGAGAAATTTGGATGATTTCTCCATCCATGATGAATTATAGGTGTTTCCATAAGGTTCACCCATGTAATTTACCTCTGCCATTGCAGGGTTCTCAGGATCATAAGCTTCTTCTTCAGAAGATGCCTTTTTAGTACTGTTGGATGCATTTTGCCATCCATTCAGACTTTGAAAAATCATGTTGACTTGCTGAGTCAATATTTGGTTCTAAGCCAATATGGCATTCAGAGCATCAAATTCAAGAACTCCCTTCCTCTGAGGTGTCCCATTATTCACGGAATTCCTCTCAGAAGTGTACATAAATTGGTTATTTGCAACCATGTCAATAAGTTCTTGAGCTTCTGCAGGCATTTTCTTTGGGTGAATGGATCTACCTATAGAATGATCCAGTGACATCTTGGAGAACTCAGATAGACCATAATAGAAGATATCCAGAATGGTCCACTCTGAAAGCATGTTAGAAGGACACTTTTGGGTCATCTGTTTGTATCTTTCCCAAGCTTCATAGAGGGATTCACCATCTTTTTGTTTGAAAGTCTGAACATCCACTCTAAGCTTGCTCAACTTTTGAGGAGGAAAGAACTTAGCCAAAAGGCCGCGATTAGCTTATCCTATGAGTCCAGGCTATCTTTAGGTTGTGAATCCAACCATATTCTAGCTCTGTCTCTTACAGCAAAGGGGAAAAGTATGAGCCTGTAGACTTCAGGATCTACTCCATTAGTCTTAACAGTCTCATAGATCTGCAAGAACTCAATTAAAAACTGGTAGGGATCTTCTGATGGAAGTCCATGGAACTTGCAGTTCTGTTGCAGTAGAGCAACTAGTTGAGGTTTCAGCTCAAAATTGTTTGCTCCAATGGCAGGAATTGAGATGCTTCTTCCATCAAATTTGGAAGTAGGTGTAGTATAGTCACCAAGCATCCTCCTTGCATTATTATTTTTGGCTGCCATCTCCTCTTCCGTTTCGAAAATTTCTATAAGGTTGTCTCTGAATTATTGTAATTTAGCTTCTCTTAGTTTCCTCTTCAGAGTCCTTTCAGGTTCAGGATCTACCTCAACAAGAATATTCTTGTCCTTGCTCCTGCTCATATGAAAAAGAAGGGAACAAAAAATAATAATAGGGATCCTCTTTACCACAGTAGAGAGATTCCTTTATGTTAGTAGAAGAAAAAGAGAATAGAAGAAGGAAAAGGTAAGAATCCAAACACAAGGGTGAAGATAGGTTCAAATTCTTGAGATGAAGAGAAGTGTTAGTAAATAAATAAATAAATAGAAGATGAGAGGGAGAGAATTCAAAAATTAATTTAAAAAAAAGGGTTAGTGATTTTCGAAATTTAAAAGAAGAATTAAAATTAAAATTAAAATTAAAAACAATTAGTTAATTAAAAGAATTTTGAAAAAGAGGGAGGTAATTTTCGAAAATTAGAGAGCTAAAATTAGTTAGGTGATTTTGAAAAAGATAAAAAAAATAAACAAAAGTTAATTGGTTAGTTGAGAAAGATTTAAAAATCAATTTTGAAAAAATAAGAAGTTGGAAGATATTTTGAAATCAAATTTTTGAAAAAGATAAAATTTTGAAAAAGATATTATAGAAAAGATATTTTGAAAAAGAATTGATTTTTAAAATTAAAATTTGATTACTTGACTAACAAGAAACTAAAAGATATGATTCTAGAATTTAAAGATTGAACCTTTCTTAACAAGAAAGTAACAAACTTCAAATTTTTGAATCAATCACATTAATTGTTAGTAAAGTTTTCGAAATTTTGAAATAAAGATAAGAAAAATATTTTTTTTTAAAAATATTTTAAAAATTTTCAAAAATTAATAAGAAAATGAAAAAGATTTGATTTTCGAAAAAGATTTTGAAAAGATAAGATTTTTAAATTTGAAAATTTGACTTGACTTATAAGAAATAGCTAAGTTTTAAATTTTTTTTGACTAAGTTAACTCAAATTTTCGAAATTTTGAGAGAAATAAGGAAAAGATATTTTTTGATTTTTGAATTTTTAATGATGAGAGGGAAAAACATAAAGAACATCAAGAACATATTTTTGAAAAATTTTTGATGCAAAGAAAACATGCAAGACACCAAACTTAGAAATCATTAATGCTTAGACACTATGAATGCAAAAATACATATGAAAAACAACAAAAGACACAAAACAAGAAAATATCAAGATCAAACAAGGAGACTTACCAAGAACAACTTGAAGATCATGAAGAACACTATGAATGCATGAATTTTCGAAAAAAGCAAGAACAAGATGAATATGCAATTGACACCAATCTTAAAACATGACACAAGACTCAAACAAGAATCACAAAATATTTTGTTTTTTTTTATTTTATAATTTTTTTGTATATATTTTTCGAAATTTTATAGGAAAAAGAAAATAAGAAATTCAAAATTTTCAATAAGAATTCCAGGAATCTTTTAATGTTAGCCTAAAGTTCCAATCCAAGGGTTGGACATGGCTTAATAGGCAGCCAGCTTTAGGATATAAATCAGGCATGCAACAGCTGATACTTCATCCAACTCCATATACATGCCTTTTATGTTGACAAGTGGAAGCCTCAATCCAAAAGAATTTGGATATGGCTTTACAGCCAGCCAGGCTTCAACATGTTACCATGAAACTCTAGAATTCATTCTCAAAAACTTAGAATAATTTTCGAAAACAAAAGGGAAATATTTTTTTGAAAGATTTTTGAAAATTTTTTTCGAAAATAGAATAAAATGAAAATTACCAAATCTGAGCAACAAGATGAACCGTCAGTTATCCAAACTCAAACAATCCCCGGCTACGGCGCCAAAAATTTGGTGCACAAAATTGTAATATCTATCAATGGCATTCAACTTGGTATGCGCGTTTATAACTCAGCACTTTCTTCAAAACTTCGCACAACTAACCAGCAAGTGCAATGGGTCGTCCAAGAAATAAACCTTACGTGAGTAAGGGTCGATGCCACGAAGATTGTTGGAATGAAGCAAGCTATGGTCATCTTGTAGATCTCAGTTAGGCGAATAATAAATGGTTATGGGGTTTTTGAAAATAATAATAAATAAAATATAAAATAAAGATAAAGATACATATGTAGATCATTGGTGGGAATTTCAGATAGGCGTATGAAGATGCTGTGCTCCTTCTGAATCTCTGCTTTCCTACTGCCTTCATCCAATCCTTCTTACTCCTTTCCATGGCAAGCTGTATGTAGGGCATCACCGTTGTCAATGGCTACATCCCATCCTCTCAGTGAAAAAGGTCCAAATGCTCTGTCACGGCACGGCTAATCATCTGTCGGTTCTCGATCACGTCGGAATAAAATCCATTGATTCTTTTGCGTTTGTCATCACGCCCAACAATCGCGAGTTTGAAGCTCGTCACAGTCATTCAATCCCTGAATCCTACTCAGAATACCACAGACAAGGTTTAGACTTTTCGGATTCTCATGAATGCCACCATCAATTCTAGCTTATACCACGAAGATTCTGACTAAGGAATCTAAGAGATATGTGTTCGGTCTAAGGTAGAACGGAATTGGTTGTCAGTCACGCGTTCATAGGTGAGAATAATGATGAGTGTCACGAATCATCACATTTATCATAGTGAAGTGCAACGAATATCTTAGAACAGGAATAAACTGAATTGAATAGAAAACAGTAGTAATTGCATTAAAACTTGAGGTACAGCAGAGCTCCACACCCTTAATCTATGGTGTGCAGAAACTCCACCGTTGAAAATACATAAGTGATGAAGGTCCAGGCATGGCCGAATGGCCAGCCCCCAAAACGTGATCACTGGATCAAAAATACAATCCAGGATGTCTAATACAATAATAAAATGTCTTATTTATACTAGACTAGCTACTAGGGTTTACAAAATAGGTAATTAATGCAGAAATCCACTTTCGGGGCCCACTTGGTGTATGCTTGGGCTGAGCTTGAGCTTTACACGTGTAGAGACTTCTTTTGGAGTTGAACGCCAAGTTGTAACGTGTTTTTGGCGTTCAACTCTGGTTCGTGACGTGTTTCTGGCGTTTTACTCTAGAATGCAGCATGGAACTGGTGTTGAGCGTCAGTTTACATCGTCTAATATCGAATAAAGTATAGACTATTATATATTGCTGGAAAGCTCTGGATGTCTACTTTCCAACGCCATTGAGAGCGCGCCATTTGGAGTTCTGTAGATCCAGAAAATTTATTTTGAGTGCAGGGAGGTCAGAATTCAATAGCATCAGCAGTCCTTTGTCAGCCTTCTTATCAGAGTTTTGCTCAGGTCCCTCAATTTCAGCTAGAAAATACCTGAAATCACAGAAAAAACACACAAAATCATAGTAAAGTCCAGAAATGTGAATTTAGCATAAAAACTAATGAAAACATCCCTAGAAGTAGCTAGATCCTACTAAAAATTACCTAAAAACAATGCCAAAAAGCGTATAAATTATCCGCTCATCACAACACCAAACTTATATTGTTGCTTGTCCCCAAGCAACTGAAAATCAATTAGGATAAAAAGAAGAGAATATACTATAAATCTCAAAATATCAATGAATATTAGTTCTAATTAGATGAGCGGGACTTGTAGCTTTTTGCTTCTGAACAGTTTTGGCATCTCACTTTCTCCTTTGAGGTTTTGAATGATTACCATCTATAGGAAATCAGAATTTTGGATAGTGTGATTGATTCTCCTAGTTAAGTATGTTGATTCTTGAACACAGCTATTTTTATGAGTCTTGGCCGTGGCCCTAAGCACTTTATTTTCCAGTATTACCAATAGATACATAAATGCCACAGACACATAACTGGGTGAACCTTTTCAAATTGTGACTCAACTTTGCTAAAGTCCCCAGTTATAGGTGTCTAGAGCTCTTAAGCATACTCTTTTTGCTTTGGATCACGACTTTAACCACTCAGTCTCAAGCTTTTCACTTGGACCTGCATGCCACAAGCACATGGTTAGGGACATCTTGATTTAGCCGCTTAGGCCTGGATTTAATTTCCTTGGGCCCTCCTATCCATTGATGCTCAAAGCCTTGGATCCTTTTCACCTTTGCCATTTAGTTTTAAGGGCTATTGGCTTTTTCTTTTTCTATTTTTTTCGCAAAATTTTTTTTTCGCAAGCTTTTGCTATTCATTGCTTTTTCTTGCTTCAAGAATCAAATTTATGATTTTTCAGATTATCAGTAACATTTCTCCTTGTTCATCATTCTTTTAAGAGCCAACAATTTTAACATTCATAAACAACAAGATCAAAAATATGCACTGTTCAAGCATTCATTCAGAAAATAAAAAGTATTGTCACCACATCAATATAATTACACTAAATTCAAGGAAAATTTTCGAAATTCATGTACTTCTTGTTCTTTTGAATTAGAAACATTTTTCATTTAAGATAGATGAAGGATTCATGGAATTATTCATAGCCTTAAGACATAGTTACTACATACTAATGATCATGAAGTAGAGACACAAAACATAAACAAACATATAGCATAAAAACCGAAAAAAAATAGAGAATAAGAACAAGGAATAAGTCCACCTTAGTGATGGTGGCGCTTTCTTCTTGAAGAACCAATGATGTCCTTGAGCTCTTCTATGTCTCTTCCTTGCCTTTGTTGCTCCTCCCTCATTGCTCTTTGATCTTCTCTAATTTCATGGAGAATGATGGAGTGCTCTTGATATTCCACCCTTAATTGATCCATATTGTAGCTCAAATCTTCTAGAGAAGTGCTGAGTTGTTCCCAATAGTTGTTGGAGGAAAGTGCATCCCTTGAGGCATCTCCGGGATTTCTTGATGATGAGCTTCCTCATGCGTCTCTTGGGATCCATGAGTGGGCTCTCTTGTTTGCTCCATCCTCTTCTTAGTAATGGGTTTATCCTCCTCAATGGGGATGTCTCCTTCTATGATAACTCCAGCTAAGTAACATAGATGGCAAATAAGATGAGGAAAAGCTAGCCTTGCCATGGTGGAGGACTTTTTGGCTATTTTGTAGAATTCAAGGGAGATGACTTCATGAACTTCTACTTCCTCTCCATTCATGATGCTATGAATCATGATGGCCCGATCCACAGTAACTTCGGATCGGTTGCTAGTGGGGATGATGGAGCGTTGGATGAACTCCAACCATCCTCTAGCCACAGGCTTGAGGTCCAGTCTTCTTAATTGAACCGGCTTGCCTTTGGAGTCTCTTTTCCATTGAGCTCCTTCCACACATATGTCCATAAGGACTTAGGGGCGTGCATCTCCTTGCATCATGGGCAAGTTGAATGCCAACCTCACATTTTCCGGACTAAAATCTAAGTATTTCCCCCGAACCATTGTAAGATAATTCCTTGGATTCGGGTTCACACTTTGATCATGGTTCCTAGTAATCCATGCATTGGCATAGAACTCTTGAACCATTAAGATTCCGACTTGTTGAATGGGGTTGGTCAGAACTTTCCAACCTCTTCTTTGGATCTCATGTCGGATCTCCGGGTACTTATTTTTTGAGTTTGAAAGGGACCTCGGGGATCACCTTCTTCTTGGCCACAACTTCATAGAAGTGGTCTTGATGGGCTTTGGAGATGAATCTCTCCATCTCCCATGACTCAGAGGTGGAAGCTTTTGTCTTCCCTTTCCCTTTTCTAGAGGTTTCTCCAGCCTTAGGTGCCATCAATGGTTATGAAAAAACAAAAAAAGCTATGTTTTTACCACACCAAACTTAGAAGTTTGCTCGCCCTCGAGCAAAAAAAGAAAGAATAGATGAAGAAGAGGAAGAAAATATGGAGGAAAGGGAGATGTGTGTGGTTTCGGCCAAGGTGAAGAAGAGAGGGTTGTGGTGTGTGAAAATGAAGAAGGATATAGGGTTTATATAGTGAAGGGAGAGGGAGTAGGTTCGGCTATTTAGGGTGGGTTTGGGTGGGAAAGAGATTTTAAATTTTGAAGGTAGGTGGGGTTTATGGGGAAGAGTGATGGATGTGAGTGGTGAAGAGGTGATAGGGAAGAGAGATTGAGGTGATTGGTGAAGGGTTTTGGGAAAGAGTGTTATTGGATTGTGTGAAGAGGAAAGAAGGTGAGTTGAGGTAGGTGGGGATCCTGTGGGATCCACAGATCCTGAGATGATCCAGTGGGGGTTCACAGATCCTGAGGTGTCAAGGATTTACATCCCTGCACCAATGAGGCGTGTAAAATGCCCTCTGCATGCAACCCTGGCATTCAACACCAGATTTATGCTTGTTTCTGGCGTTGAACGCCAACTTCATGCTTGTTTTGGGCGTTCAATGCCCATTTGCAGCATGTTTCTGGCGTTGAACGCCGGTTCCATGCTTGTTTCTGGTGTTCAGCGCCAACTCTCGTCAGGGTGTATTCCTGGCGTCTGAATGCCAGGATGCTGCTTGTTTCTGGCATTCAATGTGATGTTGCTATAAACTTGATAGCTACGATTTTAGGAAATTGCACGATCGGCAAAAATTCCTTCCGGCAAGTGCACCAGTTATCGTCAAATAAAAACTCACAATAGAGTGAGGTCAAATCCCACAAGGATTGGTTGAGTGAGCAATTCGGATTAGAAGTGTGTTCTAGTTGAGCGGAATCAAGATTTAGATGAGAATTGCGGAATGTAAGATTGGCAGGAAACGTAAATGGCAAGAAATTGAAAGTGCGGAATCTTAAATTGCATGAATTAAAGAGCGAGAAGCTAAATTGCTGAAATTAAAAGGGGATCGGGGTGATTGCATGAATTTAATTGCAGAATGTAAAGAGAAAGTGGTAGATCAGAAATGGGGAATTCATTGGGTTTCAGGAGATATTGAG
This sequence comes from Arachis stenosperma, assembly GCF_014773155.1. NCBI lineage: Eukaryota > Viridiplantae > Streptophyta > Magnoliopsida > Fabales > Fabaceae > Arachis > Arachis stenosperma. Next base: position 110,089,839 of record NC_080379.1, read on the forward strand.
ATCTCCGAATCAAAACGTTTTATCCCTTCCTCAACCAATGCATTCATTGAATTTTGCTTGGCAATCTTATATGATTGGATCCCAATCCCTTGGCTCACCAATTCTCTCTAAAAACAAACAAATTCCCAATCCCTTGGTTTAAATGTTCATAAGAAGAGATGATGCTCGATCACTGATTATACCACACAGTTTCATGAACCACAATTTGGTAGGATTACATGTCACAATATCCATCCAAACCCCAATCCAATTCACTGTGAGAAAGCTTCTCTAGCATGAATCCTCCATTCCTTTCCCAAGGTTCCGAAGGATTCCAATTATGGGTAGTTTCTTTCCCAAGACAACTACCCAATGGAATTAGATTGAGAAGCTTTCTAACAAAATTCAAGAGAAAAGATTGAAGAAGAAGATAAAACTATTATTGATTCATTGAATTACAATAGAGCTCCCTAACCCAATGAAAAGGGGTTTAGTGAGTCATAGCTCTGAATTCAATTACAAAAAGTATGAAAACTAGAAAAATGATCAAAAGTTCCCCCTGTGTAAAAAAGTCCCCCTCAGGGGCTGGATTCCCCTTCAATCCCCCCCCTTTTTTCAAATGCAGAAACTAAGGCCTTTAAATAGGCTCCCTAAATTACAAAATGAAAATGAAATTAAAAGCAAATTACAATCAAATGAAAATAAACTATTCTAGATGATTCTTGTGGCCTTGATTTGGTGTTGTTGATGGGCCTTGCTTGCTTGAAGGGTAGAGTGACATAATTGATCCAAAAAGGATAATGATCCATTAAACTACACTCAAACGTTGCACCCCCCTTTCTTGAGTCGTCACTTTGTTCTCTTGTCAACCTTGCCAATTTGATGCCAAATATAGACTATTATACCTCGTTGGAAAGCTATGGATGTCAGCTTTCTAACGCAACTGGAAGCACCTCAATTGGATCTCTATAGCTCAAGTTATGCTTGATTGAAGGTGACAAGGTTGCTGGTTGGTTTGACAGCGTTTAAGCCAACGTTTAAGTCACTTAAACGTGCTCGAAAATGCCAATTTTGGGAGCTCAGTTGCATTGTCCACCCCATACTTCTATACATCGTTGGAAAGCTCTGGATGTCTACTTTCCAATGCAACTGGAAGCGCATCATTTGGAGTTCTACAACTCGAGTTATACTCCATGGAAGGTGAAGAGGTCAGCTGGCCTGATTGCATGTTGGTACTATGCTCTTCTATGCACATTACGGGGCTGTTTTCTCCCTCAATTTTTAGTATCCACCATGCATGCCATATATGCTTGGAAAGCTCTAGATGTCTTCTTTCCAATGCATTTTGAATCACCTCATTTGGAGTTTTGTAGCTCAAGTTATTTATGTTTGAAGAAGGCATGGTCAAGCTGTTCCATATAACACGTTTAAGCTCCAGTTTAAGCTTAAACTGGAGCTTAAACGCTGGCACTCCCTGGAGGCACAAGCTCGAGCACGTTTAAGCTCCAGTTTAAGCTTAAACTGGAGCTTAAACGTTGGAAGCATCCTGGAGCAATTCCCTTCCTGGCATTTAAGTTCCAGTTTAAGCTTAAACTGGAACTTAAACGCCACAATTGATATCCAGGCTTCCTTCATTGATTTTTGTTGCTTCTTTGCCTAGCCTCTTCTTCCCTGAAATCATCCAAACAACTGCATCAAAGTCTTGCTAAAATTCATGAGAATTCTTCCATTCATAGCATTCAAGGAATATAACTAAAAACTCATGGAATTTGCATCAAAATCTTCATGTTTGAATGATTTAAGACAAGCATGACTATTTGGCCCAAATGATTACTTAAGGCTCAAGAAAATGCATAAAACAACTAAAAATAAAAGAAAAAGGCTAGTAAAACTAGCCTAAGATGCCTTGGCATCACAATGCCAGATCCATGCTCTGTTCTGGCGTTGAACGCCAACCAAATGTTCCTTACTGGCGTTTAAACGCCAGTAAGTCCTTCCTTCAGGGTGTGCTTTTTCTTCTGCTATTTTTTTATTCTGTTTTTAATTTTAGTATTTATTTTGTGACTCCGCATGATCATGAACCTAATAAAACATAAAAGAACAATAAAAGAAAAATAAAATTAGATAAATAAAGATTGGGTTGCCTCCCAATAAGCACTTCTTTAATGTCAATAGCTTGACAGTGGGCTCTCATGGAGCCTCACAGGTGATCAGGTCAATGTTGTAGACTCCCAACACCAAACTTAGAGTTTGGATGTGGGGATTCAACACCAAACTTAGAGTTTGGCTGTGGCCTCCCAACACCAAACTTAGAGTTTGATTGTGGGGGCTCTGTTTGACTCTATACTGAGAGAAGCTTTTCATGCTTCCTCTCAATTGTTACAGAAGAACACCCTTGGGTCTTAAATACAAGGTAGTCCCTATTCAATTGAAGGACTAATTCTCCTCTATTAACATCTATCACAGCTTCTGCTGTGACTAGGAAAGGTCTTCCAAAGATGATGCATTCATCCTCCTCCTTCCTAGTGTCTAAGATTATGAAATCAGCAGGGATGTAAAGGCCTCAACCTTCACTAACACGTCTTCTACCAATTCATAAGCCTGTCTTACTGACTTATCTGCCATTTGTAATGAGAATATGGCAGGCTGTACGTCAATGATCCCCAGCTTCTCTATTACAGAGAGTGGCATAAGATTTATGCCTGACCCTAGGTCACACAGAGCCTTCTCAAAGGTCATGGTGCCTATGGTACAAGGTATTAAGAATTTTCCAGGATCTTGTCTCTTTTGAGGTAAAGTTTGCTGAACCCATGTATCTAGTTCACTAATGAGTAAGGGAGGTTCACCTTCCCAAGTCTCATTACCAAACAACTTGACATTCAGCTTCATGATGGCTCCTAGATATTGAGCAACTTGCTCTCCAGTTACATCTTCATCCTCTTCAGAGGAAGAATAGTCTTCTGAGCTCATGAATGGCAGAAGGAGATTTAATGGGATCTCTATGGTCTCTATATGAGTCTCAGATTCCTTTAGGTCCTCAATAGGGAGCTCCTTCTTGCTTGAGAGACGTCCCATGAGGTCTTCCTCATTGGGATTCACATCCTCTCCTTCCTCCCTAGGTTCGGCCATGTTGATTATGTCTATGGCCTTGCACTCTCTTTTTGGATTCTCTTTAGTATTGCTTGGGAGAGTACTAGGAGGAGTTTCAGTGACTTCCTTACTCAGCTGGCCCACTTGTGCCTCCAAATTTTTGATGGAGGACCTTGTTTCACTCATGAAACTTAAAGTGGCCTTAGACAGATCAGAGACTATGTTTGCTAAGTTAGAGGGGCTCTGTTCAATATTCTCTGTCTGTTGCTAAGAAGATGATGAAAAAGGCTTGCTATTGCTGAGCCTATTTCTTCCACCATTATTAAAGCCTTGTTGAGGCTTTTGTTGATCCTTCCATGAGAAATTTGGATGATTTCTCCATCCATGATGAATTATAGGTGTTTCCATAAGGTTCACCCATGTAATTTACCTCTGCCATTGCAGGGTTCTCAGGATCATAAGCTTCTTCTTCAGAAGATGCCTTTTTAGTACTGTTGGATGCATTTTGCCATCCATTCAGACTTTGAAAAATCATGTTGACTTGCTGAGTCAATATTTGGTTCTAAGCCAATATGGCATTCAGAGCATCAAATTCAAGAACTCCCTTCCTCTGAGGTGTCCCATTATTCACGGAATTCCTCTCAGAAGTGTACATAAATTGGTTATTTGCAACCATGTCAATAAGTTCTTGAGCTTCTGCAGGCATTTTCTTTGGGTGAATGGATCTACCTATAGAATGATCCAGTGACATCTTGGAGAACTCAGATAGACCATAATAGAAGATATCCAGAATGGTCCACTCTGAAAGCATGTTAGAAGGACACTTTTGGGTCATCTGTTTGTATCTTTCCCAAGCTTCATAGAGGGATTCACCATCTTTTTGTTTGAAAGTCTGAACATCCACTCTAAGCTTGCTCAACTTTTGAGGAGGAAAGAACTTAGCCAAAAAGGCCGCGATTAGCTTATCCTATGAGTCCAGGCTATCTTTAGGTTGTGAATCCAACCATATTCTAGCTCTGTCTCTTACAGCAAAGGGGAAAAGTATGAGCCTGTAGACTTCAGGATCTACTCCATTAGTCTTAACAGTCTCATAGATCTGCAAGAACTCAATTAAAAACTGGTAGGGATCTTCTGATGGAAGTCCATGGAACTTGCAGTTCTGTTGCAGTAGAGCAACTAGTTGAGGTTTCAGCTCAAAATTGTTTGCTCCAATGGCAGGAATTGAGATGCTTCTTCCATCAAATTTGGAAGTAGGTGTAGTATAGTCACCAAGCATCCTCCTTGCATTATTATTTTTGGCTGCCATCTCCTCTTCCGTTTCGAAAATTTCTATAAGGTTGTCTCTGAATTATTGTAATTTAGCTTCTCTTAGTTTCCTCTTCAGAGTCCTTTCAGGTTCAGGATCTACCTCAACAAGAATATTCTTGTCCTTGCTCCTGCTCATATGAAAAAGAAGGGAACAAAAATAATAATAGGGATCCTCTTTACCACAGTAGAGAGATTCCTTTATGTTAGTAGAAGAAAAGAGAATAGAAGAAGGAAAAGGTAAGAATCCAAACACAAGGGTGAAGATAGGTTCAAATTCTTGAGATGAAGAGAAGTGTTAGTAAATAAATAAATAAATAGAAGATGAGAGGGAGAGAATTCAAAAATTAATTTAAAAAAAAGGGTTAGTGATTTTCGAAATTTAAAAGAAGAATTAAAATTAAAATTAAAATTAAAAACAATTAGTTAATTAAAAGAATTTTGAAAAAGAGGGAGGTAATTTTCGAAAATTAGAGAGCTAAAATTAGTTAGGTGATTTTGAAAAAGATAAAAAAAATAAACAAAGTTAATTGGTTAGTTGAGAAAGATTTAAAAATCAATTTTGAAAAAATAAGAAGTTGGAAGATATTTTGAAATCAAATTTTTGAAAAAGATAAAATTTTGAAAAAGATATTATAGAAAAGATATTTTGAAAAAGAATTGATTTTTAAAATTAAAATTTGATTACTTGACTAACAAGAAACTAAAAGATATGATTCTAGAATTTAAAGATTGAACCTTTCTTAACAAGAAAGTAACAAACTTCAAATTTTTGAATCAATCACATTAATTGTTAGTAAAGTTTTCGAAATTTTGAAATAAAGATAAGAAAAATATTTTTTTTTAAAAATATTTTAAAAATTTTCAAAAATTAATAAGAAAATGAAAAAGATTTGATTTTCGAAAAAGATTTTGAAAAGATAAGATTTTTAAATTTGAAAATTTGACTTGACTTATAAGAAATAGCTAAGTTTTAAATTTTTTTGACTAAGTTAACTCAAATTTTCGAAATTTTGAGAGAAATAAGGAAAAGATATTTTTTGATTTTTGAATTTTTAATGATGAGAGGGAAAAACATAAAGAACATCAAGAACATATTTTTGAAAAATTTTTGATGCAAAGAAAACATGCAAGACACCAAACTTAGAAATCATTAATGCTTAGACACTATGAATGCAAAAATACATATGAAAAACAACAAAAGACACAAAACAAGAAAATATCAAGATCAAACAAGGAGACTTACCAAGAACAACTTGAAGATCATGAAGAACACTATGAATGCATGAATTTTCGAAAAAAGCAAGAACAAGATGAATATGCAATTGACACCAATCTTAAAACATGACACAAGACTCAAACAAGAATCACAAAATATTTTGTTTTTTTTTTTATTTTATAATTTTTTTGTATATATTTTTCGAAATTTTATAGGAAAAAGAAAATAAGAAATTCAAAATTTTCAATAAGAATTCCAGGAATCTTTTAATGTTAGCCTAAAGTTCCAATCCAAGGGTTGGACATGGCTTAATAGGCAGCCAGCTTTAGGATATAAATCAGGCATGCAACAGCTGATACTTCATCCAACTCCATATACATGCCTTTTATGTTGACAAGTGGAAGCCTCAATCCAAAAGAATTTGGATATGGCTTTACAGCCAGCCAGGCTTCAACATGTTACCATGAAACTCTAGAATTCATTCTCAAAAACTTAGAATAATTTTCGAAAACAAAAGGGAAATATTTTTTTGAAAGATTTTTGAAAATTTTTTTCGAAAATAGAATAAAATGAAAATTACCAAATCTGAGCAACAAGATGAACCGTCAGTTATCCAAACTCAAACAATCCCCGGCTACGGCGCCAAAAATTTGGTGCACAAAATTGTAATATCTATCAATGGCATTCAACTTGGTATGCGCGTTTATAACTCAGCACTTTCTTCAAAACTTCGCACAACTAACCAGCAAGTGCAATGGGTCGTCCAAGAAATAAACCTTACGTGAGTAAGGGTCGATGCCACGAAGATTGTTGGAATGAAGCAAGCTATGGTCATCTTGTAGATCTCAGTTAGGCGAATAATAAATGGTTATGGGGTTTTTGAAAATAATAATAAATAAAATATAAAATAAAGATAAAGATACATATGTAGATCATTGGTGGGAATTTCAGATAGGCGTATGAAGATGCTGTGCTCCTTCTGAATCTCTGCTTTCCTACTGCCTTCATCCAATCCTTCTTACTCCTTTCCATGGCAAGCTGTATGTAGGGCATCACCGTTGTCAATGGCTACATCCCATCCTCTCAGTGAAAAAGGTCCAAATGCTCTGTCACGGCACGGCTAATCATCTGTCGGTTCTCGATCACGTCGGAATAAAATCCATTGATTCTTTTGCGTTTGTCATCACGCCCAACAATCGCGAGTTTGAAGCTCGTCACAGTCATTCAATCCCTGAATCCTACTCAGAATACCACAGACAAGGTTTAGACTTTTCGGATTCTCATGAATGCCACCATCAATTCTAGCTTATACCACGAAGATTCTGACTAAGGAATCTAAGAGATATGTGTTCGGTCTAAGGTAGAACGGAATTGGTTGTCAGTCACGCGTTCATAGGTGAGAATAATGATGAGTGTCACGAATCATCACATTCATCATAGTGAAGTGCAACGAATATCTTAGAACAGGAATAAACTGAATTGAATAGAAAACAGTAGTAATTGCATTAAAACTTGAGGTATAGTAGAGCTCCACACCCTTAATCTATGGTGTGCAGAAACTCCACCGTTGAAAATACATAAGTGATGAAGGTCCAGGCATGGCCGAATGGCCAGCCCCCAAAACGTGATCACTGGATCAAAAATACAATCCAGGATGTCTAATACAATAATAAAATGTCTTATTTATACTAGACTAGCTACTAGGGTTTACAAAATAGGTAATTAATGCAGAAATCCACTTTCGGGGCCCACTTGGTGTATGCTTGGGCTGAGCTTGAGCTTTACACGTGTAGAGACTTCTTTTGGAGTTGAACGCCAAGTTGTAACGTGTTTTTGGCGTTCAACTCTGGTTCGTGACATGTTTCTGGCGTTTGACTCCAGAATGCAGCATGGAACTGGCGTTGAGCGCCAGTTTACGTCATCTAATCTCGAATAAAGTATAAATTATTATATATTTCTGGAAAGCTCTGGATGTCTACTTTCCAACGCCGTTGAGAGCGCACCATTTGGAGTTCTGTAGCTCCAGAAAATCTATTTTGAGTGCAGGGAGGTCAGAATCCAACAGCATCAGCAGTCCTTTGTCAGCCTTCTTATCAGAGTTTTGCTCAGGTCCCTCAATTTCAGCCAGAAAATACCTGAAATCACAGAAAAACACACAAACTCATAGTAAAGTCCAAAAATGCGAATTTAGCATAAAAACAAATGAAAACATCCCTAGAAGTAGCTGGATCCTACTAGAAATTACCTAAAAATAATGCCAAAAAGCGTATAAATTATCCGCTCATCAGGTACTACTTGGTACGACCCGGTGTACTTGCCAGTTTGTTTGTGGGTTATAAATCCTGCACCAATTTCCAACCATCTATATTGCTTACCGTATAGTAGAGAAAGGCGTGCCCTTGGAGTAGTTGTGGAACTTGGTCTTGAGGATGTCGTGGACGTTGTCGGGGTTGGAGGTGATGTGATCAAAGACGTTAAAGTGGATGCTTTTGGTGGGTGAAGTGCAGAGGAGGTGGATGTACCAGTCACAAAGATTTAGGAAGTGTGTGGTCCATGACATGTTGAGGTAGGTGCGACACATGTGTTAATTACACCATGGCTTAATCTTGGAGCTAAAGAGGAGGAAGAAAAAGATGGAAAAGAAGACTGTGAAGGTGAAGAAGGAGAGTATGAATGTTAGGGTTATGCGAGATATGATAAAAATTGAGGAAGAACAGTGTCGTTTTCGAATAAAGGGGTCATGAATCATTTTGTCCCTTGTTAGGGTTGTCAGGGATGATTTTGTCCCATGTTAGAATTTTCAGGGACCATTTTGTCTTTTGTTAGAGTTGACGGAGTCAAGAACCTAAGTGACTGACGGAATTAATTGTTAGGGACTAATCGAGTAATTAATTTTAGTTAGGGACTAAAATGTTTGGTTTAAAATAATTTGAGGACCAAAATGGATATATACTATTATTATTATTATTATTATTGAGTGACTATATATATATATATATATATATATATATATATATATAGAAATACATACATAAGAATCTAATGAATAAATTTATTATTATTTTTGTCTAAAAAATACAAAAATATTATGGTATAGTATTATTGTGCACTTAATAATAATTATAATAATTATTATTTTATTTTTTTGGATGGAAGATTGTTATGTCTGATGGAGAAAAATGTTGGAGATTGATCTGTATATTAATTTTTTTGGGGACTAAAGTGTTCGTTTTTAAAATCCTTGGAGGGCTGATCTGAGTAGTTATTCTACCGGAAAATGAATTGGAAACTGATTTGTCTGCCAGAATAAAATCTTAAGATTGACCTGTGTAATAATTTTTTTTAGGACTAAAATATCTACTCTTAAAATCTTTAAAAACTGATTTGGGTAATTACTCTATTTTTTAATATTTTAAGTGATTTATGTTTTCGTCCATTTTTTAAGTTTGTTAAGAATAAAAATATTTCGGTAAGCAAATGCGGATCAACTATTGCTGAATTGGGCTAAAGTTAGTGGATTAAGTGGCCAGAAGTCTTAAATATATTTGGGCCTAAATGTATTTGAGCCTCAAAAGTAAAACCATTCAACGCAACATAAACAGTTATCATTAAAAAAAACATTTATCATTAAATACAAAAAAAAATTCATTTATCATTTTATCGTTTATTCCGGCTATCGTAATTTACTAACAAAGATAAATGTTCGATATTATTAAGATTTAGTTTAAAATTGTTAAGCGCTATTCTATTTTCTATGTTATTATTAACATATATAAAATATTTGTACTTTACAAAATTTTTGATATAATAAGTGATTGGCTCAATAAATTCAATTCATGTGATGATAAATTATTAAATAATTAAGTAAAATAATGCAATTAATAATTTAAGTGCAATATCATAAAATTCAAAATGTTTAACACATTAAGGTTTGTGAGAGATTTTGATAATGTGGTTGTTTGTGCGTTATTATTTGGATAAAATTTTCTTTTTAAATAAAAAAAGATTTTTTTATTTTTTAATGTATTTAGTAAATTTTTAGTAGTAAAAATAAAAAATATTTTTTTTGAGAAGTTATAATTTATATTTTTTTAAAAGATTTTTTTTTTTAAAAAAAAGATATTTTTTATGTAATAGATAAATAAAAAGTATTTTTATTTTATTATATCCAAACATAATTAATAGATAAAAAGATTTTTTTGTATGAGATATCCAAATATAAAATTACTTTTACTTAAATATTTTTTTTGGATTTCTTACAGTATCGCTCAACCCAATAGGTCAATAATTAATCCTTTGCGAATTTGAGTTTTATTTAAGCCTTTAAGGGTCTATCGCTTAACTTAAAAAAAAATCTTTTTTTTTTTAAAGTTCACCTAAATAAGGCGATACAAAGGAGGTGTTAAATTTAAATATCTTGTTTTCGTCTAATAAACAAATCATTAATGTTTTTCTTTCATAAAAAAAAAGAAAAAGATTTTTGAAAAAAGGAAAATAAAAAAAAAAACAATGCCGGAAGTCTTCCATTTTCACGGTTGGCGTCCCCCTCGGTGACGAAGTAGTAGAACACCCAGAAAACACAGCGAAAGAAGGTTCTCTCTCTCTCTGCGTTCGTTCACAGCTCAAACAAATGGCGGTAAGTTTCATCAAACACGCTCTTACTCGAAAATTCGAACAAGTTCTACGCTATGGTTCTTCGCGTTTCTCAACTTACCATGATTTCCTCAGGACTCGTCTGGAACAACGCTCATGGATCTGATTACGGCGGACCCTACGCCTACGCAGACATCGTCTTCGGCGTCGTCTGCAGTGGCATCTCCGGCATCGGCGTCACCGGCATCAGGTCTTCCCACGGCGCTGGGTAAGCCCGGTGGGGAGAAGAAATCGAAGCGAGCCGCATTGATGCAGATCCAGAACGATACCTTTTCTGCTGCCAAAAATGCTTTGAATCCAGTTAGGGCCAATCTTATGCCGCAAAAGCAAAAGAAAAAGGTTCCGCGATTTCGTCTCTTTACCTCTCTTTCGTATCTTGGCCAAAGTTGGCGTTACTAGTTAGCGAATTTGCTGTGCGCATCGTAGATCAGTTAGTGTTGAGTTCATAAATATTGGTTTTGTACATGTACTTGAATGCTCTGTGGTCTTATCAGCTCGTGTTTAGTTCATGAGATGCAAAACTAGTGTGTCTCTTTGGAAATTGGTAGCTGATGATGAACATAGAACTGGAACTTTCTTTTGATCTTTTTTTCGCCAGAAGATAATATGTTGTGCTTTGCGTTTGGTCTTTGAATTTTGCTCTTTCTCCCTCCAGCCAGTTTCATATTCACAACTTGCGAGAAGTATCCATGAACTAGCTGCCACTTCTGATCAGGTAAGTATTGCAACTTTGTTCTTTCTTTCTTCTTCTTCTTAAACTTAATGTTAGAATTTTGAGGGATATTTGCTGATGCTTTATTCTTGATGATAACTCGATTCCAGAGAAGTTCTCAGCGGCAGTTAGTGCAACATGTATTTCCAAAACTTGCCGTATATAATTCTGTGGATCCTTCGCTCGCCCCCTCTCTTCTCATGGTATGCTTTAACTACCTTGAACTTGAATACTTTTACATACATGTGATTCCTTGTTTTTGGATGGGCCTACTGCTGAATTGCACCGACATCGAAATGTAGAATATTGCGTCTTACTGAATTTTCCTTATGCATTTATTTATATTTTGCTTAATTTGTTTGGAAAAATCATATAGCTTTGCTGTTTATTTTATTTTATTTTTTATTGTAGCTTAATCAGCAGTGTGAAGATAGAACTGTGCTACGATATGTCTATTACTACCTGGCTAGAATCTTGTCTGACAATGGCTCCCAAGGTTTGACCGCAGGCGGTGGGATACCCACTCCTAACTGGGATGCATTGGCTGACATTGATGCAGTTGGAGGTGTCACTCGAGCTGATGTTGTGCCACGGATAGTAGAACAGCTTATTGCCGAAGCCACAAATGCTGAATCTGAATGTGAGTAATTAATCACTTTTGTTTGTTAGCATAATACTTTTAAATATGGCAGAAGGTTTCATTCTTTCATGTTTTTTGTCGATGAACTCATTTGTTCTACCTCAAAATTGATAGCTATTTTACTCTTGGTTGTTGCTGTTAATTTGAAATTTTTTTTGTAGACAAATTACTTAGAACTCTTAAGGAGTTGTTAAGTTTCTAATTAACTGCAGTAATTGTGGAGAAGAATTTTTTCCATAAGAGGAAATATTATTAATACAAAGAGAAGGGTACTACACATATGAAATAGAGAGCTCCCTTTATATACAGACCATAACCTTACACCAGGTAGACCTTAGAAGCAAGATGCTTAATATCTTTCAATGAGACCTGCTTGGCTAAAGGCCCTCTGTTAAATTTAAAATGCGAGTTATTCTAAAACCAAATACAGTAAAGAATGGCATAAACACTTATGAAGTGTACAAAACATAGGAAGCAATGAGACTGAAATGCATTTATGAAGTGTACAAAACCTAGAGGCAGTGAGACATTGCTAGGGCTCAGGTGGGGTATAATTTTTGCATAAATTGTTTATGGAGATTATAGCATTGAGAAGGCTTGATGCATTGGAAAGGAAAACAAAAGAAAAGGGGGGGGGGGGGGGGTTCAGAGCATTGGATGTTTTCAATTTGGCCCTCGTTTGAAGGCAATGTTTGGATATAAAGGATGAAGAAAATAAAGAAATTGGTAGAGATTATGCTCTTTGGCTAATGAACTTGCACGTGATTGGTGGGGTTTTAAAATACCAAACTATCATGATGGATGCACCATTTTATATTTTAATTGTGAATGGCTATTGTATATATTTCTGTTGAATCAGGAGATCCTCATCCACTCAGATACCAATGGAGTCATTATTTTTCATAAGCACGTTCAGCCTGTCTAAAAATCAAATTGTCCTCATTTAATGGGTTTTAGTTGTTGAAGCATGTCCTCATTTCTGTTTTTGGGTTAATCTTTTGATCTACATTCAACTTGTGTTTTGAAGTTCATGCTCGAAGACTCCAATCCTTGAAGGCACTTACATATGCTCCTTCATCCAACTCTGAAGTATTGTCCAGATTGTATGAAATTGTTTTTGGTGTACTAGAGAAGGTTTGTGCTTCTCTGTTATCGTCATTATCTTTATAAGATATTCAGTGTTGCTTATTCATTTCTAATTTGTCGTAAAGTCAGCTCCATGTTGAATTAGTTGTTTGGAAATGTTGGTTTGTGCTTGAAAATTGAGCTCACCCTTAGATTTCTAGCTTCTATTTTGATTTGGTTCTGGTTCCGTAGTCATAAATAGAGGCCACTGTTTACTTTCTTTCTAACAATAATTTGTTTCTTTATAATTAAGTTGTGACATTATGGTGCTATTGACATTTTAGGTTGGCACTCCACCAAAGCGAAAGAAAGGCATACTTGGGGTTGGGGCTAAAGGTGGTGATAAAGAGGTAAAGATTATTGGCTTATATGTGACTATCTGTATACTTCTTTAATTTCATTAACTGCTGGTACTGAAAAATTCTGCATCTAATAACCATCTTGCGGAATTATTTCCTATCAGGGATCTTTTTACCTTTTATTCTTACCTCTCTCGTAAGTTGTAACGTAATTTGTGTATAGGTTATCATGATATGCCAACATTTTATGCTTATTTTCAAAATATCAAACAAAAAAGTTAAAATATCTTATATATTAGTTTAATCTGCAGTCCTTTTTATATTTTATTATATTCTTGATGACATAGTCTATCATCCGAACCAATCTGCAATTTGCTGCCTTGAGTGCTCTAAGAAGACTCCCTATCGATCCTGGGAATCCAGCATTTCTCCATTATGCTATACTAGGGTAAGTTGATCTCATATCTGCATTTACTACCTATTGCTCATGTTTGAACCTTAGAGAAGTTCGGATTTTTTGTGCATAGTTCCATATAAAGTATATCATTTCTTAGTTTTGACACAGTACTTCCTTTATCTTTTAATGAAGTACTGTTTATCGAATAAGCCAAGACTTTTTACTCCCTAAAACAATTTAACTTTCTACTCTTATGGATTTTCATTTAAATGTATGAGTTGTTTGAATTGTGATGTATGACTGATAGGGTTTTCTGTATCCTTATATCTTTACTCTGATTATGAAAATTCAAGCACAGCTTAGAGGATCATGATAGTTCATGGCCTATCAGCCTATTTTTGTTTAGCAACCTTTTGCTTCTGCTTTACATTTATTTGGACTTACCAACCTACCATTAATTGCATAGTTTATTGGTTTTCACATTCTCCCTTTGTAGTTTGTGATTTATAGTCATAAGTACTGAACGAAGTTGACTTCAGGATTTCATCTTCTGATCCGGTTGCTGTGAGGCATGGGCTGGGAATTGTTTCTGAGTTGGCTATAAGGGACCCTTATGCTGTAGCAATGGCATTAGGTAACAGTTTAGTTCTTCAGAATAGTTTTGCATAAGTGGTGTTTCGTCGTCGTCGTTGTCGTTGTTGTTATTTTACTATAATGTTGGAAAACAATCCTCCTTCAATCTAATACTCTCTGAATATTCTTCTGCAGGAAAGCATGCACAGCCTGGAGGTATGCTGGTCAGATCTTTTATTTGTTTTTCCTTCATTTCTTGTTGATTGTTTGAATATGATATAGGATTTGATATCTTCTTTATTCAAGGAGAGCCAGTTATTCACCTATAACCATAGTCGTTAATATTACAGGATACAGGGTAGTTATAAAGAATTTAATACTTCAGTGGAATTGGTTGTATCGTGATATCATTGCAATACTTTTACCAACAGATTAAGAGATTTGAATATGAAAAAAATTCAGGAGATTTAAGTATAAATTTAAACATAGTATTAACAAAGAAGGCTTGGAGTTGGGGAGTTTCATGTACCTAATTTTTCACATTGAAGGGTCTCACGAGTAGTAATGACACACACACACACATATATATATATATATATATATATATATATATATATAAGTATAGCATGCATATACTACAATGCTGTATTACACAAAAATAAATAAATGCAACATTACGTTCGTTAAAAGTTACAAAACTGGTACATATTATGGCACGTCGACACAATATGATACCTATGGCCTATAATACTTAAGAGGTGCCTTGTAATTTGTAGTTTAGACATTAATTCTGGCATCTAATATACCATGGAATCAAGATATACATCTACCTAATCGTTTACTCACTCGATCACTCCCATTATAAGAAATGAGGCTTTGCAGGTTATAATAATTGTGTTTTATGTTGTTCCTTGCAGCTAAATTGCTGGCTAATGTTGTTTTCTTTTCCTTTCTTTTTACCCCATGGGTGTACATTGCAGGGGCTTTACTAGATGTTCTCCACTTGCATGATGTTCTTGCTAGAGTTTCTCTAGCTAGGTTATGCTGCACAATATCAAGAGCTAGATCTTTAGATGGTTGGTGTATTGAAAATGTTATGCTGATTAATTAAATCTGATCCATGGGATGTTTTGGATAACTAAATGTGTTTTGCTTGACTATACAGAAAGATCAGACATTAGATCTCAGTTCAATTCAGTGCTCTATCAACTTCTGTTGGATCCCAGTGAAAAAGTCTGCTTTGAGGCAATTATTTGCGTACTTGGAAAATATGATAACTCTGAGAGGTGATTTATGACATGAAATTAGTCTCTGCATTTGTTATGACGATAGTTCTTGATTTGATTGGCTTGGCTGTAAATTTTATGAAAACTACATTGTTAACATATTGTTTATATTTTCTAGGACTGAGGAGCGTGCTTCTGGGTGGTACCGTTTGACCAGGGAGATTCTTAAGTTACCGGATGCATCTTCCAAGGAAAGTTCTAAAGATAAATCTAAGAATAAACGTCCGCAACCTCTTATAAAACTTGTAATGAGAAGGTTCAGAAACTCATTTGTTTATTTTTGCCTGCATTCTATTTCATCTTGTTGAACTCTGAAGTTGTCAAAATTCTCTGAACTTATGAACAGTGTGTCATTTAATGCTTTTCAGGTTAGAAAGTTCTTTCCGTAGCTTTTCTAGACCTGTGCTTCATGCAGCATCTAGAGTTGTCCAGGAGATGGGGAAAAGTCGAGCTGCTGCTTTTGCTTTGGGCATGCAGGATATTGATGAAGGGACACATATCAATACATTTGCTGAGGCTGCTGATCTTAATGATTCAGATGAAAGTACACATCCTGAAAGTAATGGACATTTATTTGTTAATAGTACATGCTTGCATATTTGGGCATTTTTTCTATTACAAAAAATTCGATGATAGATATAGATATGTAGTTTCAAAGGTTCTCCACCCCATCGAATATCTTTGGTAGAGATAATAAACCAATCTGGAGCCTTCATTTAACAGTTTTATTTATTTATTTTTTATATATAACAGAGCTGTCTCTAGCATAACGTTTTTGTTGCATGCTTATAATCTATAGTCTTACACAAGGATGTGATTGGTGCACAGAGTAGATGAATGGATTGTCTACCATGTATCTGGAACTACTGTCATCTAATAGCATAATTAATTGATGCTTGGTGTAGGTGTTCGAAGAACTTCTTCAATATCTAACAGTGTAAGTGGTGGCAGAGATACCATCGCGGGTTTATTGGCTTCATTAATGGAGGTCGTACGGACAACAGTTGCTTGTGAATGTGTTTATGTACGAGCGATGGTGATCAAGGCACTAATCTGGATGCAAAGCCCAGTTGACTCATTTGATGAGCTTGAATCTATTATTGCCTCAGAATTGTCTGATCCAGCTTGGCCAGCAGCACTGTTGAATGATGTTCTACTCACTCTCCATGCTCGGTTTAAGGTAAATAGACTATCTTATGGATATTATATCCACCTTCTCGTGCACAAAACAGGTTTAATCAACAAAGCACTGATTGAAGGATGATCACATTCTATGGTTGAATTTCAGCCTAAACGGAGGATAAAAATCTCATAAAATCATATGAAAGATTTATTGATTGTTTTATATCTAATATGCCACTTCACACAAGGGTCATATAGACTTGAACCTTTGACAGTGCCTAGGAATTAGGATCAACCTTCATTGTGCTGAATTCAACTTCATTTAGAAGAATAGGTTACCAAGTAGCTAATTCTTAACCACTTTGTCAAAGATAACTCCTGTAAAGTTGTTAGATGAAAGCTTATACATGGTTTTATATCTCAAACTCCTTGTTCCTTTTATTACTATATTAATTTAATTAGTACACTTTGTTAGTTGAGTTATCCTTTGTTGAAATACTTCCAAACTTTTTTCTTTTTCTTTTGGCCATCATCATGATCCATGCGCTGAATAAGGGTAAACAAAAGATGCTTTTATTGAGGGAATGAGCTTGGATAGTGATCTTTTGCAGCATTCATCTTGAAGTTGCACAGCAATGCCTTTATTCATGCATAACGGAAAGCATAGATTTTGCATTAACAATATCTTTTGTTTGAAGGCTTCTCCGGATATGGCTGTTACGCTTCTTGAAATTGCAAGAATATTTGCTACTAAAGTACCAGGAAAGGTTGATGCTGATGTGCTACAACTACTTTGGAAGGTAAGTTTGTATGCGTTTTACCTTGATGGCGTTTTTAAATCTGTTGTGGCAAGCAGCTCTGTATAATGGAGTAATGAAATGGTGATAATGATTAAGGAGCGGTAAACTCAAGTATGAATACACACAGAACTGTGGTTGCATGCGTGCTCATTTTGACTTGAATGAATAATTGACTAAGTATAGTAGTTTGTTTTCAGACTTGTCTTGTTGGAGCTGTTCCTGATGGGAAACACAAAGCTTTAGAAGCAGTCACTATTGTTCTTGATCTACCACCTCCACAACCTGGATCTATGCTTGGTCTTACTTCAGTGGATAGGGTGTCCGCATCTGACCCAAAGTCTGCTCTTGCTTTACAAAAATTAGTCCAAGCAGCTGTAAGCATTGTCTGATGGTAGATTATTATTATTATTATTATTATTATTGTTGTTGTTGTTGTTGTTGTTGTTGTTGTTGTTGCATTCAGTTATCAGCATCTGTAGAGTTGCTCCATCATTCATAAGCAAGATCCATCACTCAGTTATTTTTTATATTTAAATTCTCAGTTTTCTATCATCTTATGCTTTTAGGTATGGTTCCTTGGAGAAAATGCAAATTATGCTGCTTCTGAATATGCTTGGGAATCTTCTACTCCACCTGGTACTGCACTAATGATGTTAGATGCCGATAAAATGGTTGCTGCTGCTAGTTCTCGTAATCCTACTCTAGCTAGTGCTTTGACTAGGCTACAGAGGTGTGCATTTAATGGCAGCTGGGAGGTATATATCTCCTGTGGTTTCCCTTTTGTTACCTGTTTATTACCCCTCAGATTTGACTTTATTCTCTAAATGGTATTGTACATTTGTACTAACATCATGAAAAAGAATGATATATTTTATTTTTATAGCTTAGTGTTGGTTGGCCTTCCCAAATTATTAGTCTGATACTCTGATTCAATTCTATGAATCTTCACTAAATGATTATTCATTTTGTTGTGTAACTTAAATATTCTTGTTAAATGGATGTGCAGATTCGAATTATTGCTGCTCAGGCTCTTACAACAATGGCAATCAGATCTGGTGAGCCTTTCAGGTTACAGATTTATGAGTTTCTGCACACTTTGGCACAAGGTGGTCTGCAGTCACAGTTCTCAGACATACATCTCAGCAATGGAGAAGATCAAGGAGCTAGCGGTACAGGCCTTGGAGTTTTATTAAGTCCAATGATAAAAGTTTTGGATGAGATGTACAGAGCGCAAGATGATTTGATCAAGTGAGAACCATATCTTAATTTTGTGCTTGCTTCAGTTTTACTGATGCTGATTAATAATGCTGTTGAACTGTGGTTTTGAATAGGGAAATACGCAATCATGACAACGCTAAGAAAGAATGGACTGATGATGAATTGAAGAAACTATATGAAACCCACGAAAGGCTGCTGGACCTTGTTTCATTGTTTTGCTATGTTCCAAGAACAAAGTATCTTCCTTTGGGTCCAATAAGGTACAAGTTGTTTACAGTGCACTCTCTAACGGGTTGATCGTACATTTTTCTTGTCACAGTGGTAGCCCCTTAGTTTTTGTAGGCAGTGGAGTTTCGGTTTTCTAGTTTCTTCCACTTTTGGTCTTGCTCATTTAAAACTTCAAATCCTGAGTTTATAAATTATAATGCATTGAACCACAATAACAATAGAGCCTTTTCCCACCAAGTGTAATTGACTATATGGATCGTTTGATGGCATTAGTCCTATCTTAAGTTTATTATGCATTTGTAAAAGCTAAAACTTATCTAGCACATCTATAGAGGTTTACTCACTGGTCTTTGATAATTTGTTATAGTCTTAGCAGAGTTGAGAGGTCTCCCAAATACCCCTCTCTATTTTGTAATTCTTTGTAATACATCAATTAGCACTAGAATTCTGATACCATTTCTAATGAGCTAACCAAATTTGAATGCTGTGCTATATAATTAAAACACTCCTAATATGCTTGGTGAAGCATCATTTAGCTGCGTGAGATAATCAATCCAGAAATATTTGAATATTTTTATGTTGTCTTTTACTGGAAGAAACCACATGGAAGATCCAGTATAGAACTCTTACGTTGCCCCCAGCCTTTTCCATGTAGAATTGGCACTTAGTTTTGCTTGGTCAATTTTGGGGTAACTTCTTTTGACTAGTTTATGAAGTTTTCATTCAGGGCACTATAGGCAGGCAACCTTTGTGCCACGTGCATGCATTATGTAGAGATAAAGCTCTCAGATTTATTATAAAGATAACTTTCAGACAAGAAAATCCCAATATTTAATTTTTAATACAATAACAACCAAGTCTTTTTTACACTAGATATTTAGCTAGATAAATCAAATGATGAAAACTTATTTTGTGCAGCCAAGCAGAAAAGAAAGCAGCTTTCATAAGTTGATTTTTTTTGCTCTAATTACTTTCATTAGTATAGGAACAAGATAACATCACTGCATCAAAGTTTTGTTCAATACTTATTTTGCTATATCTTTTTAGGTGAAAAATATCTTTCTTTTTTAAAATCCTAAAAACAGAGAAAACCTGAGTTTTGGTTCCATGTCATATTTTAATCATGGTGTTTTGTTTGAACTATATGAAATGTTTATTAGCTATGGTTGTATTAATGATATTATGTCTAAAACGTTTTCTTCCAAATTTCTTTCAGTGGCAAACTCATCGACATCTATCGTACACGCCACAATATTAGTGCATCAACTGGTTTGAGTGATCCAGCTGTTGCAACTGGTATATCTGACCTCATCTATGAATCCAAAGCAGCAGCACCTGCTGAGCCTGATGGACTTGATGATGACCTAGTGAATGCTTGGGCAGCGAACCTTGGAGATGATGGCTTGTGGGGAAACAATGCACCAGCAATGAATAGGGTATGAGTTGGTCAAGTTTTATCTCTCGTGTTTTCCTTCTTATTTTGGTCATAGAATTTTACTGATACTTTTGTCAGTAGCAAAATATGTTGTCCAGTGGGGAAAAGAAAAACAGCAAAGTGACACCCTTCTATAATTCTTCAGAGTTACGCTAAATGACTTGACTTTAATGATCTTTATGGTTGCTTTGTTGTATATATATTGGTTGAATTTAAATGGATAAAAAACTTATGCTTGTTTTTGGCATTAGGTAAATGAATTTCTTGCTGGCGCTGGAACAGATGCCCCAGAAGTTGATGAAGAGAATATGATATCTAGGCCTTCAGTTAGCTATGATGATATGTGGGCAAAAACACTTTTAGAACCTTCTGAGATGGAGGTAAGAATAAGCCAGTTTTTTTCCTACTCAGAATGTCTTGAGCATTATTTATGGTATGGAACACTTTAATAAACTCCTTGGGATAACAGGAAGATGATGCAAGATCATTGGGATCATCGTCTCCAGACTCAACAGGATCAGTTGAAACTTCAATATCATCCCACTTTGGCGGAATGGGTTACCCTTCACTATTTAGTTCCCGACCATCCTCACAAACTACGGTAATAAAAAATACCATGATTAAGAATCAATGTATATTGCAACATGTCCCATGCTTCTATTTTGATGCTATTTTGATCTTTTCATATTTTTGTTTGATATTTTTATTTTATTTTATTTTATCTTTTGGGTATCGATGTATATGTCAGTATGGGATTGATTTTTTTTTTTTAGTTGTTAGTGGTGGTTCACGGGTGAGGATAGAAGGGGTATCATGGGAGGCTTAAACAGATATTCATCGGCTTTTTTTATCTCTAGACTGTCATTGGAAACCTCCTTTTTTTATAAAAATAAAATAAAAGTTACTTATGGAAATCCGAATAATTAATGGCAGGACAAGGCAGCAAGCCGAGGTAGTGGTCCCTCTACATATGAGGGTTATGGTTCTCCGGTAAGATCCCTTTAGCTTTTCTAGTTATTTCTTTGTTTCTCCAATCTTGGTTAGATATTAAATCCAAGTCCTTTTCAGATAAGAGAAGAACCTCCACCATACTCATCCCCTGTCTTGGGAAGATATGAATCATTTGAGAACCCCCTAGCAGGAAATGGATCTCAAAGTTTTGGGTCTCCAGATGATGAACGAGCTTCGTCTGGAAATCCACAATTCGGATCTGCACTTTATGACTTCACAGCAGGAGGAGATGATGAAGTAAGTTGACTTTAAAACTTTTCTGGTAGGATTTATTATTTCTGTGGCAGGTGGAGATAATTAACGCTTTTTTCGCCCCTGGCAGTTGAGTTTAACCGCCGGAGAAGAAGTTGAGATTGAGTATGAAGTAGATGGCTGGTTTTACGTAAGTCTTCTCTCTCTATACTTGCCCGAAATAGCAATTTAGAATTTAGATAACTAGCTAACATTTGCTTTAACTTCGGCCCATCTTATATGGGAAAGATTAATTGTGCTCGGAAGTCTGCCTGATGTTGATTCCCTCTTCCTTGCTGCAGGTTAAGAAGAAACGTCCTGGCAGGGATGGCAAGATGGCTGGACTGGTCCCTGTTTTATATGTTAGTCAATCGTAATTTTGTACGTAGAATATCTTGCGATTTCCAATCACGGTGAAAAGGGCTCTTATCATTGCCTCCATCCAAAGGTTCATCATGCTTCTGTCGTGTGCCATCCTGGGTTTTCTCATCTGAAAATGGTTACCAATATATATATGGTACCCTGGTCTGCTTTCTGTCAAGTTGTATGAATGTATGCTATCAGAGTATGATTTTTCATCGCTAATTGCTTGAGAGTGTGTAGTCATTCGTCCTAGGGTTTTCTACTTACTAATTAGTAATTACAGCTATTGTATGCGGCATCTATTCTTTATTTTTATTTTATTTTTTGGGTCATGAAGTACCGTCCAACGGAGCTATTGAATGAGACTGTTTCCTCTTTTACAGAGGAGCTCAATATATCATCAGAATTCCATTGTGTACATAACTACATATTCTGCAGTTATCATCAGATCTGTTAATGGCTAACTATACTAATTGCGACCAATAACAACCCCAAATATACTAGGGTTCTTTTGTCTTTCCATTTTTCTTCTTCCCCCTCCTCTTTTTTTTCTTCCTTTTCTTTTTCTTTAATATACACTAGTTGATTTTTGTGGCTGATGCAGCCGACACCAATGGTGCACTGTTTCTTCCTAATCACGTTAGAAGCACCCCTCTTCTGCTGCAACCTCCATTGCTGACTTCCTTTTTGCCATCACTGGTGCTTCTTGATCTTTGATGGTGCTTATAAAATGAGTCCTTCTAGTTCGTGCTTCCCTGTTAGTCAGTCGTAGATGAGGTGGAAGGTAAGCACCACCGTAATTGAAGATTCAGTCAGCCAAGGAATTCTAATTGATTTAATTAACTACGCCAAATTGATTTTAACAGTCAGCAACATTAGACGCCCACTTCCCATAGCAAACATCCCCGCCAAAGCCATACCGTGTTTATTTTCCTCATCCCTTATTTATACAGTAAAACAATTTAGATTTTGTCAACATCGGTGCCATATTCTGCCTCAGAAGTTAGAACAACGTGCAACTTTTGGAATCTAATCATTCGGATGAGAAGGGAAATTCCACCGGCCAACCACCGAGTCACGCACCCATTTTTCAAGTATTATTAACCCGTAATCAGTACCCGTTCAAAACTTAATTTTTTTAATATTATCTTATCTTAACATGTGTCATATAGATTCAGATGATAATAAAAAATAAATTTAATTATTCTACAAATATCTATAATTTTATCAAATTTTTAATTAAATTTATATGTATATATATTTTTAATTGATTTCTTATATCATAACTTTTTTTTTTCAATTTAATTCTTACGATGACAAAAATGTTTGAGATGACTTAAAAAAATGAATATTCTTGCTATTATAATATAAAAATTTAATTTTAAAAATATAAAAATTTAATTAAAAATTTCATAATATTATAGAAATCTACATAATAATTAAACTTAGAAAATAAGTTAGCATACGTCTTTTCTTGAAAACTGCCATTAAACCAGTATCAATACCTCTCCGCCATATGGAACAATCCAATATACAATCTACTCAAGAATACCACATTATATACTTATACTTTAATCAATACGAAGAATTGTGTAGAAAGAAATTAAATAAAATAATGACACTACGAAAAATAGGTTTGAAATTATGACACGGTTGAAAATGAAGATACAAGTAATCCAACTTCAACATGTTGTTCCCGTTGAAACGCTGACACGTTCAGTCGAGTACTCGAGTACTTTGGAATTATATGCTTTTCGTAAACATTGGATCATTGTCGGGGGATTCGGTACGCGGGTTTATGTAGCGCACTGAAACGTCATTTTATTGTTTGGCACACTGGTCAACTAGGCGAGACCAAAATAAAAATGTATGGGTTCTTTTCGTAATTTTATATAAGTTATAGGGGTCATTTTTTATTTTTTTTTTAATAATGAATACACTTAACTTAATTGTTAGAATTAGTCAACTAGTACTGTCGTCCTCTTTCTCCCCTTCTCCTCCACTTCCCCTCCGTCGCAATCGCACCCTTTTCCTTCCCTTTTTCCTCCGTCGCAATCGCATCCTCTTCCTCCAATTCTCCTTTCGTCGCAATCGCACCGTCCCTTCCTATCTCCATCACTGAGAACGACTGAAACCTCCCCACTCAGCTAACTTCTTCTCCCCCCTACTCAGTGTTAATGATTCTATTTAGGCGGATCTAAGCACACAAACAGCCTCACCTCTGACGACAGTACCTGATCTGCATTGTTGGTTGTCTTCAGCAATTGATGGCTTCGCCGTCTCTGTCAATGGAAAGAAGGTACCCGTTGTATTATCACCCTTCACTTGATTTACAAATATCTCCCTTTGTTTCATCATAGGTCTGCTATTTTCTTTGAAGGACATCCCCCAATTTTGCGTGTTTCGCTAAATTACCGCAGTGTTGTTGTTTGGCACAGGGTTACCGGGGATGAAGATACCACTGGGGGCGTGCGTGTCGCTGAGGAAGCAGAAATGTGCGATGGAGCAGACCACGGAGTTGGATCGTTTGAGGGCGAAGGCTTTGCAGGGATGGAGTCGGACGAGTACGACTTTCAGGAAGATGAAACAGAACACCGATGACTTACATCATCTACTCTTTTTCTTGCATGAAAAGGACAATAAAAAAGGCATAATCTCATTTGATCATTGCAATTCATGTCTTAATTGATGAATATCATAGTACATTGCTTTGAAATGAGTTTGTGCTGAATTTAAGGTGGAGAAGACATCAAAAATGGGAAAGAAAACAACAAAACAAGTGGGGCGTGTGAAGCAGGCGTGCCACTTGGAACAAACGCCACAAAAATGTATTGGCGTGGCACGCCAGAAGCTGGGCGTGGCACGCTGGTACAACATTCCAGAGAGCAAAAATGAAGACCATCGAAGGGGCGTGGCACGCCAGAAGCAGGGCGTGGCATGTCAATTCGTTACTAGAAGAACCATCACTATGGCGTGCCACTTTGTGTCGAAGGTGTGGCACGCCAGCCCCAGAGTTCACCTGGGCGTGCCACTTGAGGACCAAGGCGTGGCACGCCAAGCCTATGAGACCCACAATTGAATGGGCGTGCCACTTGAGTAACAAGGCGTGGCACGCCAGTGAACAAGGAGACAATGCAAAAGCTGGGCGTGCCACTTGGTATCGAAAGCGTGGCACACCAGCTCAAGAAGTCCCACTAAGGTGTGCTACTTGAGAGATGAGGCGTGGCACGTCAGCACCTAAAGAGGCCAAATAAAGCTGGGCATTCTACTTGGTATCGAAGGTGTGGCACACCAGCTCAATCATCTTACTTTCGTGCCACTTGAACATCCAGGCATGGCATGTCAACTTCTGGGACCATGGCAAATGAAAGGCGTGACACGCCAGTCTCATGGCGTGGCACGCTGGTAGTGTTTTCCAGAGGAGGAATTAAAGGACCACTGAACTCAGGCATGCCACTTGGGAGATGAGGCGTGGCACGCCAGCAAGATGATGGAGCAAATGAAGGGCGTGACACGCCAGTCTCATGGTGTGGCACTGACGTTAGGATTTTTGCCAGTAAAGAAGTTCATAAAAACAGTCGCGTTGTAGATATAGTCTCTAAACCGACAGAAATCCCTTCGTACAAATATTTGGGTGTCACAAGTAACAAACCCCTTTAAAAATTGTTAACCGAGTAGTCAAACCTCGGGTCGTCTTCTCAAGGAACTGCAAGGGGGTATGTTCTTATTATTGGCTATAAAGGTTGTAATCGGGGTTTAGAAGATGAGAAGCAAGTGATTTAAATGACAATTAATTTAAATGGCGATTAAAAGTAATTAATAACTGTAAAAACAACTTTTGGCAAGGTAAGAGAAATTGGAAGTCCAACTTGGTGATCTCTCTCAATAATAATGAAAGTTGTATCTAATTTCCACTTAGTCAACCTTTAAAGTAAAGGAAAGTCAAGGGACTAATTAGTTGACCTTCGAATCCTATTTATTTCCTAAGAAAAAGTTGGGATTATCAAAGTTCAGTTCAATTAGCAAGATAATGATTATCAATTATGCTGAGTTTGATAACTGTTGAGTTACTGATTTCTTAACGAAGACCAAAAGAGAAAAAGTAAATTATTGGAATAAAAATATCTTCCAATCGGAAACAATGATAATTAAAAGGAACAATCATAAACTAGAATACTTCAAATATCATTAATAATAATCTGTAACATGGAATAATTCATAACTTGAATCATAAAAGTAAATAATCAATTCAAAGCTGGAATAAATAAACACAGTGAAAGGTAATCTTAAAACAAAGGAATATAAAACCTGGATCGAGAGTCACTCTTAAAAACAAAGAGAAGTCCTAAATCCTAAGAGAGAGAGGAGAGAACCTCCCTCAAAACTAAATCTAAATCATTGAAAATAAAAATGCGAGCTCTTCCTGAATGGATGCATTCCCACACTTTATAACCTCTAGTCTATGCTGTCTGTACTTGGATCTGGGCCAAAAGGGCTTCAGAAATCGCTGGGGCATATTCTGTAAATTCTGATTCGTGGCCTCTATCACGCGTCCGCGTGGGTCATGAGGTCGCGTCATTCGGAGCTTTTCTTTGCCACGCAGTCGCGTCAGTCACGCGTTCGCGTCGTATGCGTTCTGCTTAAGGCGTGCGGTCGCGTCAGTCATGCGGCCGCGTCGCTGCTTCTTTGCCTTTGGCACGCGATCGCATCGTCCATGCGATCGCGTGGGTGCCAGTTTCTTTGAAGCTCCGTTTCGCATTTTCCTTCCATTTTTGTATGTTTCCTTTTCCATCCTTTAAGTCATTCTGCCTTAGAAAATCTGAAACTACTCAACACACTAATCACGACATCGAATGGAAATAAATGTAATTAAAATAATTAATTTTAAAGCTTAGGAAATATGTTTTTAACATACATCACATAATAAGGAAAGGAAAGTAAAACCATGCAATTAATATGAATAAGTGGGTGAAGGATTGAATAAATCACTCAAACTAAGCACAAAATAACTCATGAAATATGGGTTTATCAACCTCCCCACACTTAAACAATAGCATGTCCTCTTGCTAAATCCAAGATGAAGATTAAGGTTAGGTTAAAGTGGTGGAATGTTATGCAATGCAACTTATTCTAAATGTATCTACCTAAATGAGTCATGCAATTCCAATTTATCCACTCATATATAAAGCTTACATGTAGCCAAATTAATTCACATTCTCAAGGAGTCATATGTATATATAGCCAACCCTCAAATAATAAAGCATTTTAGCAAATGAGATGGGAAAGAAAAATATTGTACAAACTTGCAAAACAATTAGTAATTTAAGCACAGATATATGTTGATGAGTTATTGAACCCTCACTGGATTTTGTGTTTACTCTCTAGTCACTCAGTGTTTATTAGGTTTATTCACTCTACTTTTCTTTTTATTCTTACTTCCTATAACTTTGTTTTTCATCTAACCAATCAACAATTATAGAGTATAGTCATACCAAAAATCATGAGGTCTTTAATTAAGGTTGTAATGGGGCCAAGGTAAAGGTAAGGACTTATGTATAGGGATAAGTGAGCTAATAAGTGAATCCTTAATTAGACTAAGATCTTACCTAACATACATATTTAATACAACAAAATTTGTTTACCTATTTTTCCATATTTTTCCACTTGTTGTTACATGCTCATGCCTCAATTATTATTATTATTATTATTTATTTATTTATTTATTTATTTATTTATTTATTTATTTATTTTGCACATGGTAATTGAGTCACTTTGATTTCTCATGAGCATGCTTCCAAAAATTTCTAAGTTATTTTATTTCTTTCAACTTTTTTTACCTTTTGTTTCTATCATCCATGTTCCCAAAAGGTTTTCCACAATTTACTCTATTTATAATTTTCTATCTTGAGCTAACCAAGGATTCACTTGGGATTTTCTTTTGTTTTTCTGCTTAAGGCTAGTAATTTGGCTAAATAGAATAAAGGGGTTTTAAAAGGCTCAAGGGGGGCTAACAAGGGTGATGTAAAAGGTAAGCTATTTTTGGGGTAAGTGAGCTAAAATCAAATGATGGCCTCAATCATTCTTTTGGTATGTATCTACATTCTATATTCTATAATTGGACATATAGATTAAAGCAAAGTAAAGAACATCAGAATAAAAAGAAGCGAAACACACAGGAATAAAATTATGGTTTAAATGCAACCATACAATTAAGCTCAAGACTCACAGGCTGTGTGTTCTCCAACTCAAGCATCATATATCATTCATATATGTTATGCAGGTTTAGTTAAACATTCCCATTATTCTCATAAAAAAAAATTATTTAGGGTGGCTTTTAAAGTTTTAATGTTCCTCCTTGATGAAATGTTGTCAGCTTAACTACATCATGTAATGCTTATATATACAAGGTTTATGGATTTAAATCTGTTATGTTCAATTTCCTAACTTACTTCCTTTTTATATTTTTCAATTTAGACTATGCTATCTTATGTTAAAAAGGGTAAACTATACTAATTAATCCACTAATAAGTTAGAATTGCAAACTAAACTAAATAACTAAAATAAACTAAATAGCTAAAATATGAACTAAAAATGAAAAATGCAGAAATAGAGTGGAAATACATCAAAGTAGCAATGTATAAGTACTCAGAAAATAACAATAAAAAGGAAAAATACAGAAAAATATCCAAAATAAAAGAAAAAGAGATGTAGTGGTTCACCAAAATAAAAACGCCAGAGATGGTGACCTCCCCACACTTAAAATGAAGCATCGTACCTGATGCTCAGTCAGGCCGGGTGTGAAGGGGGTGTCATCACTGGTAGGGGTAGTAGCTGGAGGTGCTGTGGTGGGGGTGGGCTGAGGGTCTGGCTGCTGTAGAGGAGGTGCTGACTGGATCGGGATCTGCGGATCTGCAGCCTCAATCCGATGTGGGACCTCCTGGTGTGGGGCAGCCTGCTCTGCGCCTGCCTGCTCTGCGCCTGCCTGCTGATGGGTCTCCGCCTGGAAATGAGTCTCCTCCTCGTGCTCATCCTCCTCCTCCTCTGATGGCTCAGATGGTGTGTCGGGCTCGAAGGGGATGTCAGCGCCCTGTCGGATCATCAGCTTCAGATTCGTATAGCGACGCTGGCTGCGACGCTCCAATCTCTCATACCGGTGCTGTTTACGGCGCTCCATCTGATCAAGCTGGCAAAAAAGGCGGTGCACTAGGCGGTATACGGGCTCTAAGGCAGGTGGAGGGGCAGTGGTGGCAGCAGGGGCAGCAGTGGATGAAGAGGGTCCAGCGAACGGTGGGGCTGTCTCATCAGTAGCAGTGAATGGTGGTGGTCTGTAGCCCAAAGCTAGGAAGTTCCTGCTGTGAGGAATGATCTTCCTGCAGTCCGCTGCTGGTGGTCTCTCATCGGCATCCTCCCATGGCACGTCAGCCTGACGGCCTAGCTGTGTAACCAGATAAGGAAAAGGGAGGGTGCCTCGGATATGGACCCTGGCCATATAATGCCGGATGAAGCGTGGTAGATAAAGGTCCTTACCTTCCATCACACACCATAAGAGGGTGATCATGGCAGCCGGAATCTCCGTCTCATGAGTACTCGGTATCACATAGTTGCTCAAGATTTGATGCCAAAGCCGAGCCTCATCATTTAGGTACACCCTCTTGATCCCTCTGGGCATGGTGGTGTCCTGACCCATCTCCTAGGGAACAGTCGGGTCGAGAGCTATCCAGGCCTTCACAGCATCCCAATCAAAACGCAGCAAGCGCATGTCCTCCTCAGCCTTTTTATAACCATCAGGCTGATCGGTCTTGGCCGAGAGCTGGAGAATGTGCTCTATGGCCTCCTCAGTGACCAAAATCGAGTTTCCTCTCAGGTTCACTGCATCTAGGATAGTAAAGTAGTAGTTGCAGTAGAATTCCCTAACCCAAGATGTATTAACCTCTGCCAGTGCTCTTTCCAGAAAGAACCATCCTCTTTGCTTGATTTGCTCAGTGGTGTACTGTCGGAGGGCTTCTGGAATCTTCAGAGTTCTCTCCAGGTATAGGTTCCTAGAGGTTGCAAATGCCGGGTACTTCAGCTCACAGTACCGGTTTGCAAATTTTGTGGGATCATTTGCAGGGAGCAGCTGGTCAGCTTTTTTCTGCTGTGTAAAGTTCTTCTCCCGCCATGAAGAATCATGCATTAAGTCAATGATGGACTGGGAGGGATCTCCTCTTTTACGCTTGCCAGTAGCCTTGCTTTTCCCTTTTCTCTGTGAGGTGGACATCCTAGAAAACAGAAAACCAGGAAATATAAAAATATGAAAGCAAATAGGCAATGAAACAAAGAAACTCAAAGCGGCAAAGGAGAATGAGAATGAGGTAAATGAGTTAGGTAAAGGTGTATTAACGAATGTAAAGCAGTTTAAAAGTGTGAAAGGAATAACGTACAATCCAAAATGTATCAGAATTCAAGTTATATAGAAAAACAATCAATATGCCATGGATAGAAAGTTAGGGGAAAGTGGAAAGTCAGAAAAGGGATTTCAAAAGAAATTAGTATGGTTAGAATTTGAAAAAGGAAGTTAGGAAGTTAAAATTAGTGAGTCAGTAAAAAGTGGGTTAAGGTAAGTGGCATAAAGAAAATATTCCATGTAACCAGGATTCACAGGTATGAATAGAAGTAACTCATAACCAAATAAGGAAAACAATCGGATGCTGATTCAAAGAGATATAAAGAAGAATTGGAATCAGAACATCACAGATGCAGTTGAAAAACCAGGAAATCTAAAGGATAACAAAGCATGCCTAAGCACTCATGAAATGGTCCGGGTAAAGCAGAGTAAAATAGAGTTCAAATTGCCAAACCAAAACATGAATGAAAATATTTTATAGAAATTTGGGCAGCATTTCGGCTAAATATGGATTATCCCGAAAAAAAACAGCAATCAAAGCAGTTCATATGAATTAAAAAG
Source organism: Arachis stenosperma (assembly GCF_014773155.1). NCBI lineage: Eukaryota > Viridiplantae > Streptophyta > Magnoliopsida > Fabales > Fabaceae > Arachis > Arachis stenosperma. The sequence continues at coordinate 110,120,469 of NC_080379.1, forward strand.
TCAAGCTGCAGGTACATATAGATAATATAAACATGAAAATTCAATGTAAAAAGCAGCAAGATACAAGAAATACAGCATATGAACAAGATATCAACAACATCATATTTGCAAATATGATAAAACAGAAGCAAGAACAGTGCAAATAAACAGACCTAAATCCACTAACCACAGTCTAAACTACCTAACAACCTAAAATCCACTACAACATGCATATCTAGCTAGCCTAATCATGAACATAAACGAAAAAGAAAATAAGAAAAACAACGAATGGATAAAAAGAGTGCGTGCTGCGGAACCTGGGAAGCGAAAGAAGTAGAACGGGACGGAAAAGTGGGTGGGTGGTGGCGGCGGTGGCTTTCGGTGCGGTGGAGGGCACGGCGGCGCGGAGGGGCAGTGGTTAGGGAGGGGAAAAGGGAGGTGGTGATGGGGTTGGGGGTGGGTGCGGCTGGTTGAAGGGGGTGGTGGTGGACGGCGGCGGCGGTGTGTGGTGGCGCGGAGGGGGGCAGTGACGGAGGAGGGGTTGAAGGGGAAGAAAGAAGAAGAAAGGAAGGGGGGAGAAAAAAAGGGGGTTGGGTGGCGACTATGGGTGGACGCCGGTGGTTAGGCGGTGGGGGCGGTGGCGGCGAGGGTGGCTGAGTGGTGGTTGAGGGTTGAGGGAAAAGAGAGGGGGAAGAAGATTGGGGGGGTGGGCTGCGCGAATTGGGGTTTCGCGTGACCTGGGAGAGTTATATTTTGAAATCCACGCGGCCGCGTGGGGCACGCGGTCGCGTGGTGGGGGTGAAAATGGAGGTGACACGATCGCGTGGGTCGCGCGATCGCGTCGCTGGAAGTTGTGCTAAACGCACGACTCCAGCGCTGTTTCAGCGCAACTCTCTGTCTCCTTCGAGGTTGTAGTGCAATCCATGCGACGCGATCGCGTCACTCACGCTGTCGCGTGGGATATTGTTTTTGCAAATGACGCGATTGCATGGGGCATGCGATCGCGTGGGCCAATTTGTGCAAAACGCACAGGGGCCGCACGATTCCAGCCTAACTTTCTGGACGTTGGATTTTTACGCCGATCTTCAGGTCACACGGCCGCGTGGGTCACGCGGTCGCGTGGGTTGTGTTTTCGCAATAGGACGCAATCGCATGGGGCATGCGATCGCGTCGTACACCCTTTTTTTTTGTGCATGAACAATGCAGAATACAGTGATTAATATGAGTGCTATGCATGATTCCAGGTTCACTAAAGTAAAATGAAAAGGAAATAAAAATAAAAACAAACAACCTGAAATAAACTGAAAAGGAAACGACCATACCATGGTGGGTTATCTCCCACCTAGCACTTTTAGTTAAAGTCCTTAAGTTGGATATTGGAGGAGCTTCTTGTTATGGTGGCTTATGCTTAAATTTGTCCAAAAATCTCCACCAGTGCTTGGAATGCCAATAGCCTCCGGGGTCCCAAACTAGGCATGTGAAGCTTCTGAGCAGCTTCAAACAGATTTTTAGGTTCCCGGGGTGATAAATGTCAGAATAAACTCCAGGATTCCAAGCCTTGCTTTTAAATCCGCCTCCGTCTTGATCTACCTGTTTCCATCCGGGCGGTTTAAAGAGTAGAATCTCACCATGGTAACCAAACGTTTTCCGTGATCCATGCAATTGAGCATGATACCAATCCGTGTACTTCGAGGTAAAGCGTGGAACTTTATTTAACCTTGTGCACCAGCTCTGAGTACGAGCCATTTCCCTCTTACTCTTAAAGCCGCAGAGAGCTCTAAGTTGGCCATCTGTTTCAAGCAAACCATATTCAAGTGAATAAGTAAAGTTATAAGTTAAGGATTGTACCCACTTGAAGCTTGTATTAGGTGGTAGTGGCCTTGGGATAGGTGTTTCGGGTGGTTCTGTAAGTTCTATTCCCTTATGCTCTTCTGTGAATTCCTCCACACCCTTGCAAGAGTTCTCAATTGTATCTATGTCCTGGTCGAAGTCTCCTATGTCTTCCTCATCACTTAAGTCATAGATTGGAGGTTGAGAGAAGTCTACCTCTGCATCATCTTCGCATTCACTTGGGGAAGATTCTTCGATCTCAGAGAATTCACTTGCGGATGCAAGTTCATTACCAAGAGAGCTAGACTTGTGGTTGTCATCATTAAGGGAATTCGCTTCTTGGATTATTCCGTCTGATTCTTCATAAACGACTTGCCTTGGGGATTGTGTACCATCCTCCTCAGCATTAATTGTAACGTCCCTGACGGAGTTCTCCTTAGTTCTGGATTCTCATGGAGGTTCAGCATCTCCTAGATCCTCAACCAACTCTTCTTCTTGGACAATGACAGCTTCTACTATTTGTTCTAGTACGAATTCATTCTCTGCCTTGTCCATTGGGGTTTCTGGTATCTCTTTCATGCTTCGTTCTTTATTAGACTGTCCACATGGGGCTGTGGCTGATCCTTGTGTATCTGAGCACCTAGAAATCCATTGAATTACTGCTTGCTCCAGTTGTTGAATGGTTGTTTGAAGATTATCTACTGTGTCCTTTAGGCGAACCTCTGCTTCTCGGGTTGCTGGACTTGGACATGATACAAAATAGGATGGTAGTGATTGGGAGTGATTGGGTTGGTATTGGGGTAAGGAAGGATCATATGGTGGCGAATGGTGAAAAGAAGCTTGTGAGTGTGGTGGTTCGAGGTTATGTTGAGAGGGTGGCCTATATGCACGGGGTGGGGCTTGTTGATAGTTACAAGGTTGTCCACCGTATCTTTCAGCTGGGTATGCATTGTAGAATGGTCTTTGTCCAGGATATCTCGGAGGGTGTTGTTGCCTAAAGGGTTGATTAGATCCTCTTGGCTCCATCCATCCTTGATTGGTATGACCTTGATGCATATTCCTGCTATAACTTCTATTTCCTTCAACAAAGTTAGAACCAAACTCAAAGCGAGATGGGTGAGAGTTCATGGCAGCAAATAAAATTAAAAAGGAAAATTAAAAATAAATAAACAAACAAAAGAAAAATATTTACAATAACCAATAATAAGGCACACGTTAGCAGTTCCCCGGCAACGGCGCCATTTTGACGTTAGGATTTTTGCCAGTAAAAAAGTTCATAAAAACAGTCGCGTTGTAGATAAAGTCTCTAAACCGACAGAAATCCCTTCGTACAAACATTTGGGTGTCACAAGTAACAAACCCCTTTAAAAATTGTTAACCGAGTATTCAAACCTCGGGTCTTCTTCTCAAGGAACTGCAAGGGGGTATGTTCTTATTATTGGCTATAAAGGTTGTAATCGGGGTTTAGAAGATGAGAAGCAAGTGATTTAAATGACAATTAATTTAAATGGCGATTAAAAGTAATTAATAACTGTAAAAACAACTTTTGGCAAGGTAAGAGAAATTGGAAGTCCAACTTGGTGATCTCTCTCAATAATAATGAAAGTTGTATCTAATTTCCACTTAGTCAACCTTTAAAGTAAAGGAAAGTCAAGGGACTAATTAGTTGACCTTCGAATCCTATTTATTTCCTAAGAAAAAGTTGGGATTATCGAAGTTCAGTTCAATTAGCAAGATAACGATTATCAATTATGCTGAGTTTGATAACTGTTGAGTTACTGATTTCTTAACCAAGACCAAAAGAGAGAAAGTAAATTACTGGAATAAAAATATCTTCCAATCGGAAACAATGATAATTAAAAGGAACAATCATAAACTGGAATACTTCAAATATCATTAATAATAATCTGTAACATGGAATAATTCATAACTTGAATCATAAAAGTAAATAATCAATTCAAAGCTGGAATAAATAAACACAGTGAAAGGTAATCTTAAAACAAAGGAATATAAAACCTGGATCGAGAGTCACTCTTAAAAACAAAGAGAAGTCCTAAATCCTAAGAGAGAGAGAGAGGAGAGAACCTCCCTCAAAACTAAATCTAAATCATTGAAAATAAAAATGCGAGATTTTCCTGAATGGATGCATTCCCACACTTTATAACCTCTAGTCTATGCTGTCTGTACTTGGATCTGGGCCAAAAAGGGCTTCAGAAATCGCTGGGGCGTATTCTGTAAATTCTGATTCGTGGCCTCTGTCACGTGTCCGCACTCGGTCGCGTCATTCGGAGCTTTTCTTTGCCACGCGGTCGCGTCAGTCACGCGTCCGCGTCGTATGCGTTCTGCTTAAGGCGTGCGGTCGCGTCAGTCATGCGGCCGCGTCGCTGCTTCTTTGCCTTTGGCACGCGATCGCGTCGTCCATGCCATCGCGTGGGTGCCAGCTTCTTTGAAGCTCTGTTTCGCATTTTTCTTCCATTTTTGTATGTTTCCTTTTCCATCCTTTAAGTCATTCTGCCTTAGAAAATCTGAAACTACTCAACACACTAATCACGGCATCGAATGGAAATAAAGGTAATTAAAATAATTAATTTTAAAGCTTAGGAAACATGTTTTTCACATACATCACATAATAAGAAAAGGAAAGTAAAACCATGCAATTAATATGAATAAGTGGGTGAAGGATTGAATAAATCACTCAAACTAAGCACAAAATAACTCATGAAATATGGGTTTATCAGGCACGCTGGTAGTATTTTCCAGAGAGGAAGAAGAGGAGCCAATGAACTCAGGCGTGCCACTTGGATGACGAGGCGTGGCACGCCATCAAGAGTGTGAAGCTTTAAGAAGGGCGTGGCACGCCAGACATTGGGCGTGCCACGCTGGTACAAATTTCCAAAAGCATGGAGATAAGGAAGATGACCTTGGTCATGCCACTTGGTGTCAAAGGTGTGGCACGCCATGTTACTTGGCCATTTAAAATATCCTGGGCATGCCACTTTGGCTTGAAGGCGTGACACGCTAGTGGTTAAACAGAGGATAGCGTGCCACTTGAATGAAGAGGCGTGGCACGCCAAATCAGAAACAGAAGGAGCGTGACACGCCAGAGAAGCGCCAGTCACACGCCAGCTGGAAGATCACATTTGTTGAGTTTCTTTTCCCTCCAAATTGTAATTTTCTTCACTTTTGTAATTTTCCTTTATTTTCTAGATCTAGGAAGTATAAATACCCTTGGAAGTATTGAAAAAGGGTTAGCAAGTCATAAAGTTTAGTTTTGGGGGATTTTACTTTTACTTTCTACACTTCATCTCTTCCATCTTTTGTACTTTCTCTTTGAGCTATGAGTAGCTAAATTTTCTCTCATTGAGAGAGGGAGCTCTATTGTACTTGATGGATTAATGATAGTGAATTTCTTCTTCTCTTCATCTTCTCTTTGATTTGCTAGAAGAAATTTCGATTTTCATGCTTAGTGTTCAATTAACTTGGAAAAGAGATTGAATGCAACATGGGTTTCATGGGAACCTTGGAAAAGGAAACATGAAACCATGCTAGAAATCCCTTCTCACACTTGAGTAGAATCCGATTTTGGTGTTTGGATATGGTGACATACAATCCTCCCTCTACTTGGACCTATGATGATGTGTGGTATAATCAGGGACCAAGCATATCTCTCTTCATGAGCAATTAGACCAAGGAATTGGCTATTGATCAAGATCTGAGAGATTGAGTCGCCAAGGGATTGGGGCTCAATCAATAATGATTGCCAAGAGGTCAATGAGTTGCATGATTGAAGAGGATATGAGCTGGATTTAATCCAAAGAGACAATATCTCCTGATCTCAATAAATTCTCCCATTCTTATCTCTCCCATTCTTTTATAGCTTTGCTTACATTCTGCAAAATCCCATTCCCCTTTACATTCCTGTTATTTCCATTTCTGCATTTTATTGCTTTCTTTTATTCCTTTGCCATTTATGTTCTTGCCATTTATAATTCTGCACTTACAACTTATCCTATTGAGCTTGACTAATTCACCAATTGATTAAAATTACTCAAATCTACAAATCTTTGTGGATACGATCCCACTCCACTGTGGGTTAATACTTGACGATAATTTTGGTATGCTTGCTAAGAGCGGATTCATCAATATTATTTGGGGGAGTGAATTCCAAACTCATCATGTTTTATGGCGCCGTTGTCGGGGATTAGTTTGAATTTGACAATTATTAAACTGATTGGAGAGCCAGATTAAGCTATTTTTTCCCTTAATTGTTTTCTTATTCATTTCCTAGTGTAGCCTTTAAATTCCTTTCTAATTTCTGTTTTTCTTTTTTTTTGTCTTTCTGAGATTTTTTTAGCTATTCATTGTTTATACTTTCACTCTTCTAACTATTTGATTAATTGCATCACTCAAGCTAATCACTAATTTTAACTAAGGAGATTCCTTCACTTGCTCTTTTCTTGCTGTGTGTTGACTGTATGACAGGTAGAAGGGGAAAGACTTCATCCTCTTTTGATAGTGAACCTGAGAGAACCTTCCTTAGATTAAGGAGGGAGGCTAGAGGCAAGGGTATAGTTGGAGAAGAACCAGTAGAGGAAGATCTAACAACCACCATGGAAGATGAAGCGCATGAAGATGTTGGAGGAAGAGTTGGAAATCAAGCTGGGCAAGAGAGGAGAGTCTTAGGCTCCTATATCAACCCAAATCCAGGAAACTGTGGCAACATCATCCTCAAGCCAACAATCCATGTCAACAATTTTGAGTTAAAACCTCAACTCATCACACTAGTCCAGAATAACTGCTCATATGGAGGAGGTGCTCAAGAAGATCCAAATCAACATCTCAACACATTCTTGAGGATATGCGATACTGTAAAGTCTAATGGTGTACACCTTGACAACTACAAACTACTTCTGTTCCCTTTCTCGCTCAGAGATAAGGCAACAAAGTGGTTAGAATCATTCTCCAAGGAGAGCCTAACCACATGGGAGGATGTTGTGAACAAATTTCTAGCAAGATTTTACCCTCCATAGAGGATCAACAGGCTAAGAGCTGAGGTGCAGACCTTCAGACAGCTAGATGGTGAAACACTCTATGAGGCCTGGGAGAGGTTCAAAGATTTAACAAGAAAATGCCCACTAGATATGTTTAATGAGTGGGTGCAGCTCCACATTTTCTATGAAGGATTAACCTATGAATCAAAGAAGGCTGTTGACCACTCTTCAAGGGGTTCACTCAACAAGAAGAAGACCATTGAGGAAGCCATAGATGTCATTGAAACTGTAGCTGAAAATGACTACTTCTATGCTTCAGAAAGAGGCCAAAAGAAGGGGGTACTGGAACTCAATTCTATGGATGCACTGTTAGCAAAACAAGGCAATTGCAGCATAATTGGCAGCCTTAACTAAGAAAATGGAAAACAATCGAGTTGCAGTTGTCCAAGCTCAAGCACCACCCCAAGAAGAAAATGAACCAGAAGTTGAATGTGAGTAAGCAAACTATGTGCATAACCCCTCTCGACAACCATATGACCCTAACTCCAAGACATATAACCCAGGATGGAAGAACCACCCAAATTTTGGGTGGGGGAACCAACAAAATAACAACCAAGATCACAACAAACCATACCAAGCCAATCAATACCAGAATTACAACCCCAACCATCAGCCAAATAACAACAGACCTTACCACAATCCACCTCACACATCATATCCTTCCAACCAGCAAACGCACCACCATTAAGACACACTAACCCCAACCTCGCAACCATGTAAAATCAAAGGTAACTTTGAGAGAGTAGAGGCCGCAATAGCACAGCTATCATCACAGCTCACAGGGGCCATTTCCACCCTCTTGGAAAGGCAAGCACAAGCTGAAAAGAAGATAGATGCCAACCAAGAAGAATACAGGTCGAATTTAAAGAACCAAGGTGCAACAATCTCAAAGCTGGAAGCACAAGTGGAGTTCTTATCCAAGAAAATCCCAATGGCTACATACACATTTCCAAGTGATACCATGGCCAACCCAAGAGGGGAGTGAAAGGCCATCACACTTAGAAGTGGAAAAGTGGTAGAAGAGGCCACCCCAAACCAGGAGAACCACGAAGAAGAGGCTACAGAAAAACCTGAAAACAGGAAAAAAGAAGAGGTCCCTAGCCCATCTTCACCAAAGCCAATCTCGAAGCCTTATGTGCCAAAGGCACCATACCTACAAAGGCTAAGGAAGGATGGGAAGGACAACCAGTTTTCCATATTTTTGGAAATCTTCAAAAAGCTCCAAATCAACATACCATTTGCCGAGGGCCGAGACACGGTGTGGATGCCCTGCAAGGATGCTACTTCGCATGGATGATGAATCAAGACGTTGGCAAGTTGCGTACTTTTCAGACGCGCATAACCACCATATTCTTGAGTTGTGATTTTCTTCCATGATCCCAGGCCATCGGAGGATGAGCGAAGCGGACATCGAGCAGATGAACGACATGCACAAAGGGGGCATTGGCATCTCGCAAATCCACGGTTTTATGGCGAGCCTAGCCGGCGGTATCATAATGTCCCGTACATAACAAGGGACATGCACAATGTAAATGCAAAGCAACGAAGGGAGGGTGGTCTAGACGCGGAATTGTGCTTAAAGTATCTCTGAGAGTGCAAGGCAAATGATCCAGTACTGTACTACAAGAAAGTTGTTGACGGGGAGGGCGTGTTACAATATTTGTTTTCATGTGACAGCACCGGTCAAATTGATTACCAGGTATTTGGAGACGTGGTTACATTTGATGCAATGTACAAGAAAAATGTTTACCTTTCACCTCTTGTAGTATTCTCCGATGTGAATCACCACAACCAAACGGTTGTCTTTGCCGCTGCACTTGTGGCAGACGAGAAAGAAGAGACCTATGTCTGGTTGCTTCAACAGTTGCAAACTTCAATGAAAGGGAAGGCTCCCGTGTCCATAATAGCCGACGATGACAGGCAAATAAAGTCTGCGATCGAGCAAGTTTTTCTAGAGGCTCACCATCGACTCTGTGCTATCTACTCCAAAACGCCACGAGCAACATCGGGAAGCCTAAATTCACGAAGATGTTTAGGGATTGCATGCTTGGTGACTACGAGGTCAGAACATTCCAGAGAAAGTGGTTTGAGATAGTGGAGAAATTTGGCATTGCCGATAAAAGATGGGTACAAGACATGTACGAGAGAAGGCATAGTTGGGCCACAGCACACATATGAGGAAAGTTCTTTGCCGGATTTTGCACTACCTCAAGGTGCGAGGGCTTACACGCTGTGATATCACGGTATGTTAAGTCTCGATACAGTTATACTGATTTTTTACGTCATTTCCATCGATGCTTGATGTTCGTTTGTGCAAAAGAAGTGGAGGCTAATTTTGAGTGTGCAAAGGGTGACCCTGTTAAGACCACCAACCTGAAACAGTTGGAGCGGAGTGCGGCCGAGAACTACACTCAGGTAATATTCTATTTGTTTGTTCCCATTCTTGACAGGGCCTGTACAATGAGGGTGGTTGATGATTAGATTTTTGACGGTTTAGAATTTCACAAATAAAATCTCGTTGAAGTATAGTCTCTAAACCAACAATAATCATTTCATACAAAAATTTGTTTGTCACAAGTACAAACCCCTAAAATCTATAAACCGAAGTATTTAAATCTCGGGTCGTCTCTCAAAGGACTTGCAGGGTAGTGTTCTTGTTATTGGTTATGGACTTGTTTATTTTGGGGTTTTGGATGAGAAATATGAATAGTAAATGGTAATGAAATTTTATTAACAAAAAAGATCTTGGCAAGGGTTGGTGGTCAAGGATCTCTATCCTAATCACTAACCACAATATGAGAATTGGCAAGGATTAATCTCACTAAATCATCCTCTAACTAATAGTAAAGGAAAGTCAAATGAGCTATATCAATCCTAGTCCATAAGTTCTAACTCTCCACTAATTCAATTAGTGAGAACTAGAGTCAATGGCTCCCAATCATCAATCACTTGGACATTAGTAACTCAAGAGGGCCTAAGTTGCCCTTCCAAGCCAAGAGTATAAAATTCTACTCTAAAATCCTCTCAAGCATTTCATCAAACACTTGGAGGGTAATGAAAGAAAGCATTTTTATTTGTAAGAATAAAAGGAATCAACAACTAACAATTACAAAGAATTAACAAAACAACAATCAACAACATCACAAGCGCATGAATTATCTCAAATTGCATTATTAAAAGAAAACAAAAGAACAAAAATATCTCAATTACAAAACCTAGAGACAAAATAAGAGAAATTACAACAAGAGGATAGGGATAGAAAGAAGAACCAAAGTGTAGCAATCATCAATTGAAGGTAGAAGTAGAAGGAGACTTGAATTAAACCTAGAACTATGAGATCCTAATCTAACCCTAATTCCTAATCCTAATTCTAGAGAGAAGAGAGAGCTTCTCTCTCTAACTCTAACTACTTCTAAAACTAAACTATGACTAATGATTAAAAGTATGAAAAGTATCTAAAAGCATGTAAAGTATGTTCATTTCCCCTTCAATCCTTGGCTTAAATAGCATCAGAAATGAGTTGGATTGGGCCCACAAGGCTTCTAAAATCGCTGGCCACGTGTTGCGTTAAGTGGGTCATGTGCCACCATCGGCGCGTCCGCGTACCGTGCGCGTACGCGCCCTTATGCGCGATGCAACTATGGCAAATCTTATATCGTTTCGAAGCCCCCGGATGTTAGATTTCCAACCCAACTGGAACCGCATCATTTGGACCTTTGTAGCTCAAGTTATGGTCGTTTAAGTGCGAAGAGGTCGGCTTGACAGCTTTCCGGTTCTTTCATTTCTTCATGAGTTCTCCAACTTTTCATGCTTTCTTTCTTCATTCTCTTGATCCAATCTTTGCCTCCTAAATCTGAAATCACTTAACAAACATATCAAGGCATCTAATAGAATCAAGGTGAATTAAGTTTAGCTATTTTGAGTCCTAAAAAGCATGTTTTCACTCTTAAGCACAATTAAAGGAGAATATACAAAACCATGCTATTTCGTTGAATAAATGTGGGTAAAAAGTGATAAAATCCCCAAAAATTAATACAAGATAAACCCTACAAATGGGGTTTATCAGTGGTTGATTTTGAAGACAATGTTTCGTATTTTATCCACATCATCTCTCGATACGGCACTCCGGGGAAGGATTGGCATGTTGTTGCAACGTCTGATATGAGCGAGGTCCGATGCACTTCCATGAAAATAGAATGTTTCGGGGTCCCTTGCGAACATATAATTGCGGTGCTTGTTCTTAACAATGTTCACGAGATCCCAAGGTCTCTGATATTGCCAAAATGGACCAAGGATGCAAAACTTGTGGCGGTGCAGTCGATGGGCATGATTTGGGATTCTGTACAACTGACACAACACTGGTGCCTGATGGATTGGTACCGTTAAGTGTGCAAGATTGCATGTCACAGTACTGAAAAGTTCCAGTTTGCAAGAGACATTGCCATGCTGATGCTGAAGCACTTCGAGAACGAAGATGCAGGGACACCAATTTTCCACACGAGGGGCCACCCACTGAGGGTGGCAGAGCCCCGGCACGGAATCCACCTAAGCGCAATACAAAGGGTAACGGTGTTAATGGTGGAAAGAAAACCCAGCGATGTTGTTTGTGCGGGGAGGTGGGACATAATAGGACTACGTGTCCGCATCGCCACACAATGGAGTCATCCAGCGCCGTTGCAGATGACTTGGATTCGATGGACATTGACATGGTGGGTTAGTCTTTTTATAGATGATCTAGTTAACATTTATGCCCTGTTAAATGGTTCTAATCTTTTGGTTTTTACATTGGTGTCAGCTCTATGATAACATATTCTGGGATCTGTATGCGATCACGGAGATTCCTTCATTTCGATGCTCCGATAGTGACATGCCGGCTGGGTTTGTTAACAGCGACTTCGCTGGGACCAATACGTCCGGGCCACTCATGTCTCTCGCCGATTGAGCAAAAGGGGGCCTATAGTCATCACCACCGTGTGTTGCAATGGTAGGTTGGTCGAACCCATTCACATTCTCTGGTAGGCGGTAGCTGCACACCGAATATTGTCTGCATTTCATCTTGGTATAGAACCACTGTCTGAATTACAAAGTTGATTTTGTTAAACTACATATACCTGAGGATCTCTATATGTTGTCGATGTTAAAAAAGTTTTTACTATGTTGGCTTTCGTTGGTATGTGGCTGTGCTCTAGAATTAACTGATTTTAATCGTGTATTTTCAGTAAAACCATAAAGAGAAACCGACGATTGATTCCAGAAGTGGAGGTGTGAAGTTGTGTCGTGCGAAGAGCTGTAAATCCATTGTCAAACCTAATGTATTATATATCGTTCGTTGTTGACCCTTTTGTTGAATCAGACATGGTAGTTAGGGGCATCTTTATAACGATTCTATGTTAAGTGGATATTTTGTATGTATGTTAAGTGGATATTTTGTATGTAACGTTTATGTGGATATTTAGTATGTAACATTTAGCCCAATCCAGAAGAACTTGTCATCCCTGTACGGAATATAGCAGTCGGATTTCCCGTGTCCGTGCAGCTATAAAGGAACCCCCGCTCAGGACGTTCGTCGTAATGAGTACCGAACCCGATGGGTAGCTCCACCATGGAGGCCACCTTGTACGCCCATGATAACTGATGCTTCGTTTGTGGGTTTGGCACGGGCAATGAAGAGATTAATGCTGAGTATAGAAAATATCAAGGTGTTTAAAGTGAGTCTGTTCTGAATCTTGATTTAGTTACAAAATAAATTTAAAATAAAATTTAAAACTATTTTAATTTCAAAAATTAATATTCAATTAAATTTAAATCTATAATTAAAGCCAAAGGTTAATCAATGTAAATTTACATAAATTCACTTTCAAAATATGGCGAGTATTAACATGCCTACCAGGTTTTGTATATTAATGCTAACGATCCGTAACATGTGCCAGTAGTCTCGGTAGTTACCGATACCCATTGGCACTAACTGACATACATTTCTAATCTCTGGAGATCACTCTATTTGCAATGCTACATGCACATTAACAAATGAAAAGATTATCGTGTTTATTATCTAAAGCATAAGTTAATGAGGGCAAGGTAGAATTGTATGCCTAGAAATAAAATATAGATTAAAGATACAGATATATTGACATGCAGCTTGCAACATTGTACTTCACAAACACGATTACATCCAATAACCAAATAACAAAAAAAAGCTGCAGTGCATGACAAACACCATTGTACTGGCTACTGGGCCACTTCGCACGTAGCTTGGAAACGGTTCAGCCGAATCTGCCGCCTTTGCAAGCAATGCACCCCTTTCCTCATTGCATCTTTCCGTTAATAGTGCAATGGCCATTTTGATTCTGGTCTTCTCTTCGTCAAGCTGCAACAGTCATTGCGGCATAGATTAGAAACACACAGTGCAATGTCATTTTACTTGTATGCATGCATTAACTTACAATTGGCAACTCCGCGTACGTGAACCGCTAACCCATTGCCATCCATTGCATGACCCAAATGCCAGAGTCTGTACTGCTGCTGTTTTTTGGCACCCCCTGTGCGGCCATGATGTCCAAACTAGCAAATTCGGCAGCGCTCTTAGAGCGTAACTCTTTATACGCATCAATTGCAATGATTCCATCCAGCGCAGTCAGCTACCACAGATTCGCCAAGATAAAAAGATTAGCGTATTCGGATAGGACGCTGAATTAACCTTTGTACGTCGCTTACCATGCATTGTATGACACGTTTCCTTCTTGCCTTTAATTCTTTAGTTGCATTCGTGTCAAATTGGAAGACCTGCTTCTTCGACAGGTCAACCACAGCAAAAAATCAGTGCTTGTCACAGTCTTCTTCCAAAACTGGCATATAGATCTGCGATTGATAGAAAAGCCGAATACGATAAGATAGTCATAATTCAGTCCACCCAGGTTCAGAACTTGCATACAAGAATCTTATTGGTCGGAAACTTACAAGGCGCAGGTCTTTCGTCGGGTGCATGTGATCATTGCCGTATCGCTGCGCCAAAATCTCAGGGTAGACGCCGTCCATTACATCTTCCTGGTTACTCAGGGAGTTTTAGCGGGTGAAACAAGTCACTGTGCATGTCAACGGTACATGGTTCATGTTAAAACACAGAACATTAAATCATAACTGTGCATCCAATTAAGCTACGAAATTAGAATTTGGCCGTACTGCAAACTTCGGATACAAGCACCACACTGCTCGAGGGTGATCTCCATCAGTTTTTCCCTCCGATGCAACCATGATCGTGATCAACTCCATTATCTGCAAATCATAGGATGACAGAATAATTAGACATCGCATGGAAAGATTAAACCCGGGTCAACGGAAAAATCCATTAATTCGAAGAGGATACGATGGATTGCTACGTGCCTTCAGGGTTGGTTGTCGGCCATCTACCAGGCATTCCATGTCAGAACGAGTTGCATATTATGACCTGACGCGTACAACGATCTTTCTGCGGTCAACAAATGGAAGATGTTACACCCGTGAGCCCAATTCAATTGGGGCCTTCCGACACTAATGACGCCACACGGAAGATTCAGTTGTTGATTTTCAAATAGAAGACTAACGTGGGGTCGACATCATGGTCGTAGACGTACTTACAGATGTCCAGCTCGTGCTGAGAGATGAGCCATCTGATGGTGGTGTTTATTCCCTTCTTGGTCAAGTTTGATAGGGTACGTTGTGGAATCTGCTTATAGGTGTCGGCTGTCCGTCTGTGGCTGCTTTTCGGCTTTGATGAACTCTCGTCGGATGAAGTCACTGTGTTAAGGGGAAAAATGCTTTTTTATGTTATGAGTTGGCTGCAGTCTATTCTGCCCTGTCGGGTTGTCTGCATTCTTGCTTCGTTGAGGCAATATAGTCCCTCGGTTACCCCCGTATACCTTTTCCCTGAATTGGCTGAAGAAGCATGTGGTCTTGGCACCCTTTGACACCTGTTCTACGCTGTTCGTGTTTGACCTGTAGATCTTTGGGTGCACAGCCCATTTCTGATCATCATCGTCATCGAAAACAGACATGTCCACGTCTCCGGTGCTGCTTTTTAACGACGACGGGTGTAGTCTCTTCCTCATCGTTCCTGGAAGCATCATCCATCTATGGTTGGGAATGGAGGCACGTGACATTGGGTTGTGCATGTATTCCCTGTCGGTGACCAGTAGTCTTTATTTCTCTGTCCAGTTTTTATCAGACGTTGCGTTGACTTTCTGCGCAGGTCCCTTTTGCGCCTGGTAGAGAGGCTCTCTGAGACCGCCCACCAACAACTGAATTGTGACCATTTCTGCTTCGACCCTGTTCATTCGGCGTTGCGTGCTCTTTCATAGAAAATCGGAACAGATATGTCAGATGGTTCGATTTACCGAAACAGTTAGAGCGGAAATTGACACGGGTGTTACTAACCTTTGTGTTCTTGAGCACCTCTCACATTATTTCCAGTAAATCGTCGTTCGAAGTGTTGTCATTTGGGATCGGTGTTCTCTGGTCCTCCTGGAATTAGGCTTTCATTAGTATGTTGTGGTAGACAACTAACTCAGTAGAACCGGGAGCAGCATAAGCACAATTAAAAAAAAAACTATGGAAACCCAGCCAATGCGCCACAACCGTACCTGAGCCGTCTCGTCGTTGACATTGTTGGATGCAGTGGGCGTTCCATGATTGGCCATTGTTGGTTGTAATATCGTTCGTCGGCATCCGATGGGTTGGTCTGCGTTGGTTGTGTATGTGGTTGATTGTGTTTCCGCAATGGCTTGCAGTGTGAAGACGATTGCATCAGCTAGCTGTTTCCCGGCCAAAAGTTGTGTCTGCGAACACCTTTCTTGGAGTATGAAGATGGTCGTATCTATCGAGGCAGGATGCATCACATGCATTAAGAATTGCACCGGTTAGGCAACCTCGAGTGCTGTTAAGTGTTCAAGCCTTTGCAAAGTGTTTCCTAACATAGCAAAAGGTGACCTGCCATTATACGAGATCAGTAGCATCTGTACACGGTGATACGATATTAAAATCTATTTTAATTGTTTGGTAGGGAAAAAATAAAAACATAATATGCAAAATGACATAAATTCAAATAAAACCAGCAGAATAAATAACATTATTATTATATATTCTACATAATGACACGTTAAAGTTAATAATCTAAAATAATAAGAATCAATAATGTATAATAGATGTATCAAATTGCATACGGCTTTTATTATTTTTATGTTAACATTTAACAATAGGAAGTTTTCTATCGCATAAAAAGATATATACATATAAATTATTTTTTCGAACTATTGAACACACAATGCAGGGATCCTCTTCCATAAGCTCGTCCTTCGTCAATGTACCGATGCCTTGCTGTCACTGTGGCGTGAGGTCGCCCATCAGCACTGGTTGGAAGTGTGATTATCCAGGCAGAAGGTTTTATGGCTTGACAGCTTACTTGCCGCATATGTGATCGTCTCACACAAGCGGCCGCTCCATCAAGGAACTAGAGAAACCACCCCCACAATTAAAGAACGCTGAAGGGACATGTCACTCAGCCACTTGCCTTTGAATGCGGTGACTCTATGTCAGCTAACTAAATTAATCTGGTCCGACAAAATCTCCGTCACAGAAACCCTTAGCACCTCTTGCTGCCCGTCTATGCATATTTTGCGCACTGTGATCATTTATGCCAGGGCATCTTAGGCTAGTTTTACTAGCTTTTTCTTTGTTTTTGATAGGTTTTATGCATTTTCTTGAGTCATAAGTAAGCCATTTGAGTAGAAATTCATGTATGTCTAATTTCATTCAACCATGAGTAAATTGATGCAATTTCATGATGATTTATGTTATGATTACTTGTATGCTAAGAAGGATAAGAATTCTCATGATTTTAGCATAGCTTTGATGCATTTCTTTGTTGATGATAGGTGAAGGAAGGCATGGAGGAAGGTTGAAGAAAGAGAATGGAAAGGATGGAGAACAAGCAACACTGGTGGCCAAGTTGGACCACCAACGTTTACTCAAACTTGGAAGAGAAACAGAACACAAACATGCTGAAGCTCACATTTGAGATGGTGTTGGGGGTCCAACATGAACCCCAACGTAGTGAGAAAATGATCAATTCCGGGGCTGAAGGATTTTTGAGTTGCGCTTACGCGTATATGCCGCGTACGCGCAAAAATAACAAATTTTGGCATCCGCACGGAAGCATACAGCACGCGTACGCGTAAATGAGTATTTTTGGCTCACTTGCGTGGAAGCGCATGGTACGCGTACGCGCCAAAACTGAACGTTGGAGGTCCAACATTAACTCAAACGCTACCTCCAACATCCGCGATGTTTAGCCCAGAATTGAAATTGGAAAATTTGGAATCGGCGCATACGCGCTAATGCCGCGTACGCGCGGATACAAAAAAGGCAATGGGCGCTTAAGCACACAGTATGCGTACGCGCAAAAATGCCAATGTTGGAGGGAACGTTGGGGGTCCAATGCCGAAGCCAACGTCCCCCTTCCCTGGTTTAAACTGGAAAACAAAATTCTTGCATCCACGCGCATGCGCACAGTATGCGTACGCGTGGATGAGCATTTTTGGCGGAAGCGCACGGTACGCATACGCGCGGGTCGGCGGATGATGCGGGCAGAAATTGGTGAATTGAAAATTATTAAAATATATACGTTGCAAGTATAGTTCTTAATGTATAGATACACATATCAAGAGGTCTTTTAAGGGTTGTAATGGGGTTAGGGTCAAGGTAGGATTGTATTTGGCCAAGTGGACTAAAATCTGAATCCTTAATTAACATAAACTTTCCACCTAACTTAGGACAATCCATGTAATATAAAATCAATAACTACCCATTAACTGCGTTTACTACATACTTATGCATTCCAAGTTTTGAGTACAGCTCATATGCATTGATTTCACCATTCACTTTGGGGCATTTTGTCCCCTTTTTATTTTTCTGTTCCTTTTTCTTTTCTTTCTCACTTTTTTTTCTTAAAATTTTTTTCAATGCATATGGTTAAGGTATTGAATGCATAAACATGTTCTTAACATTTTTCACATTTTCACACAAAGTCTAACATACTCAATTTTCAAACCAAACGTTTCCAAACCCACTTTCCCCACACTTAATTCATGAGCACTTTCACTAGTCTAAGCTAATCAAGGATTCAAATTAAGGACATTATTGTTTTCCGCTTAGAGTTAGTGATTAGCTAAAGTAAAGAACAAAGGGGTACAATAGGCTCAACATTGGTTTACAAAGGATAATGAAAGGGTAAGGCTATATGGGTATGTAAGCTCAGTGAAATAAGGCCTCAATCATATAAGTGCATGCATACATCAAGCAGTGGAAATATAGAATTAAGCAAGACAAAGATTACAATTTTAGAGAGAATAACACACAAAAATAAAATATATTGGTTAATAAAATGCAACCAATCAAATAGGCTCAAAATCTCACTGGTTTTGTGTGTTCGAGCTCTAAAGCATGTTCCAAAATAATATTTCTTCATACAAGTTTTTCAACAAGTTTAATTCAAATTAGTGAAATGCTATAAAAATTTCTTTGAAAAAGAAAATGTTACTTCAACCAAGTGATAAAATATGCACAAAATCAAACAAACATGCAAATGCAATAATGAAAAACAAAAATTGGTGTGGAGAAGGGACTAACTAACCCGTGGAGATCGATATCGACCTCCCCACACTTAAAGATTGCACCATCCTCGGTGCATGCAAAGATGTGCAGGTGGACGGGGGTTGTGGTTTCTCAGCCGGTGCTTGTTGTAGAGTCTTTCTCTTTACCCTTCCTGGTGGCCATCCTGAAAAGGGAGAAGAGAAAGGGACATGAAGTCAAAGGGATAGAGCAAGGGAGAGGGTAGTACGAGTAATAATCATGCCAAAATAAAGAAGAATGTCGTTAACACATGGTCACGATTCCATGAAATTAGGACAACAATGGAAACAGGGCATGATAAATTGAGGCAATTAGATGCAAGATGTTTATTGGCATACTGACAAAAGGCATGAGTAGCTTAGATCAAGCATTAAAAGCCATATTGTATTATTAGTCGTGAGAAACTAACAATAACGTTTGTATTGACAATTATATTCAATTAATAAAATATTGGAAAGGCTTTTGTGAAAAACAGACATTAGAGTAGAAGGATATAATAATTAAGAATGCACAATGCCATACGGGCTTTTTCACAAACACAAAGCATGCATATTAAATAAGGTATGGAAAGTATTAAATTGAACATGCAAGCACCCTTAAAAAAATAATATATAATTGTTAAGCAATTTCTTAACAATCCACAAGCAAAATAATGACTCAAATAGATTTCTAACACCAATTGAAAGGAAAAAAGAAAGGAAGGAAGAAAGAAATACGAAGGGGAAGAAAAGATTTAGATTTGGGGAAGAAAAGATAAGATATTTGGCTGATCAGGATAAGTTGTGCGGCGCTTGTGACGCGGACGCGTGAGTGACGCGTTCGCGCGGATAGCGCTTCTATGAAATGACGCGGACGCATCATCCACGCGGTCGTGTGGATCGATTTGTGCCACTAGCGCAAGGGCAGCCTCGCGGTCGCGCAACTCTCTGTTTGAAATGCATATTGCCAAATCCTTGGGTGATGCGATTACGTGGTTGACGCGATCGCGTGGATGGCCTGAATTTGAAAACGGCGCGGACGCGTGGGGCATGTGTACGCGTGGCAAGGCTTGTGCTTCTAGCACGAGTCCAGCCCAATTCTAGCTCAACTTTCGGCCGTACACCCTTTATACGTCGATTTTGAGGCACGCGTTCGCGTGGGTGATGCGGACGCGTGGGGAGGCTATTTTGTTAATGGCGCGGACGCGTCAGCGATGCGGTCACGTGGATCAAGTTGTGCCAAAGGCACGCCTCCAGCCACGCTTTCGCGTGACTCTCTGTTCAATTTATTTTCTTCCTAACGCACCTATGACGTGGACGCGTTGGCGACGCTGTCGCGTCGCGTGCGAAATTTTTTTTTATGCAAGTATACAGTTATGCAGTATGTAATGCTAATGCAAGTGCTTACGAATAACATCCAGGTTCAATATAACATAAGATTAAATAGTACAAAATAAAAGTTGAAAAAGAAACGACCATACCATGGTGGGTTGTCTCCCACCTAGCACTTTTAGTTAAAGTCCTTAAGTTGGACATTGGATGAGCTTCCTGTTATGGTGGCTTATGCTTAAATTCATCCAAAAATCTCCATTAATATTTGGAATGCCAACAGCCTCCGGGGTCCCAAACTAGGCAAGTGAAGCTTTTGAGCAGCTTCAAACGGGTTCTCAGGCTCCTGGGGTGACGAACGTCAGAATAGATTCCAGGATCCCAAACTTTGCTTTTAAATCTGCCTTTGTTTTGATCTATATTTTTCCATCCGGGCGGTTTAGAAATCAAATTCTCACCAAGATGACCAAACATTTTCCGAGATCCATTCGATTGAACGTGATACCAATCCGTGCACTTCGAGTTGAAGCGTGGAACCTTATTGAACCTTGTGCACCAGCTCGGAGTACGAGCCATTTCCCTCTTACTCTTAAAGCTGCAAAGAGCTCTAAGCTGGCCATCTGTTTCAAGTAAACCATATTCAAGTAGAAAAGTAAAGATGAAAGTCAAGGATTTTACCCACTTGAAGTTGGAGTTGGGTGGCGGTGGCCTTGGGATAAGTGTTTTCGGTGGTTCTGCAAGCTCTACTCCCTTGTGGTCTTCAGTGAATTCCTCCACTTCTTTGCAAATTTCTTCCATTTCAACCATGTCTTGATCAAAGTCACTCATATCTTCCTCGTCACTGAAGTCATAATTTGGAGGTTGAGAAAAGTCGACCTCTGCATCATCTTCGTATTCACTTGGGGAAGATTCTTCTGTCTCATCGAATTCACTTGCGGATGCAAGTTCATTGCTAAGAGAACTCGACTCGTGATCATCGTCATGAAGGAAACTTGCTTCTTGGGTTATTCCGTCCAGTTCTTCATAACATATCTGCATTGGAGGCTATGCAACATCCTCTTTAGCATCAATTGTAACATCCTTGACGGAATTCTCCACAACTCTGGATTCAGGTGGCGGTTCGGCATCTCTTAAATCTTCAACCAACTCTTCTTCTTCTATAATGACAGCTTCCTCTATTTGTTCCAGTACGAAGTTATGCTCTATGCTGTCCACTGGATCTTCTAGTGTCTTTTTCGTGCTATGGGAGTCTGTTGAGTGTCTGAACATCTAGAAGATAATTGATTTATTGCTTGCTCCAGTTGATGAAGGGTTACATTAAATTGGTTTACTGATTCTTCGAAGCGAACCTGTGATTCTTGGCTTAATAAGTGTGAACATGGTGTATAGGGGAGTGGTGGTTCTTGGGAGTAATTGGATTGGCGTTGGGGTGGATAAGGATCATGTGGTAGTGAATGGTGAAAAGAAGCTTGTGAGTATAGTGGTTCGAAGCTATGTTGAGAGGATGGTCTCTAAGTATAGGGTGGGGCTTGTTGGTAGCTACAAGGGGATCTACCATATCTATTAGTTTGGCATGCATTGTAGAACGGTCCTTGTCTGTGATATCTAGGAGGGTGTTGTTGCCTAAAGGGTTGATCAGATCCTCTTGGCTCCATCCATCTTTGATTGCCTAGACCTTGATGCATAGCCCTGTTATAGCTTCCATTCCTTGCAACAAAAGTAGAACCAAACTCAAAGCGAGAGGGGTGAGAATTCATAGTAGTTATCAGAAATAAGGGGGGAAAATATAAACAAATAAACAAGTAAAAGAGAAATATTTACAATAACCAATAATAAGGCACACGTTTGCAATTCCCCGGCAATGGTGCCATTTTGACATTAGGATTTTCGCTAGTAAAGAATTTTATAAAAATATAGTCGCGTTGTAAGTATAGATTCTAAACCAACAGAAAATCCCTTCGCACAAACATTTGGTTGTCACAAGTAACAAACCCCCAAATAAATTGATAACCGAAGTATTCAAACCTCGGGTCGTCTTCTCAAGGAATTCCAGGGAGGTATGTTCTTATTATTGGTTATGCAAAGGTATATACTGGGGTTTTAAAAAGTGTTGAACAAGTAATTTAATTGACAAGAAAAATAAATAAATGACTATAAAATAAACTCTTGGCAAGATATGAGAAATTGGAAGTCATATCCTAGTTATCCTTATCAGGTGTGATGAGAATTGGGTTTTAATCCCACTTAGTTAACCTTTACTAAAGCAAAGGAAAGTCAAGTGGACTAATTAGTTTGATCCTCAAGTCCTAGTCAATCCCTGTGGGAAGACTAGCTTTAGAGCGGTCTAGATCAATTAGAATCTGCCAATTTTAACCACTGCTGAGTTTGACAACTCAAGAGTTACCAATTAATCAACCAAAGCCAAAAGGGAATAAAATCTACTTGAATGAAAATAATTTGGATTGAGCCCAAGCATCAATAACATAAATTAGAGAAAACAATCATAAGTCTAAAATAGCTCAAATTATATTAATTAAGAAAAACCTAACATGAAAAGTTCATAAGCCAAATAGGCAACATAAGTAATACAAGCATTAAAGTGTAACAACCCTGATTTTCGAGTATGCGAGATATTTTCTGAAGGCACGAATTTCGCCAGAAGATCAGAAAAGGGAACACCTCTTCTATATCAACAAGTATCTCAATCCTCATTGTCAATATGTCATCTTTAAGCTAGACCCTTTTCCGAGTCAAGCTCGATAATGCAGTCACGAAGAACATAGTTTTTGAACCGTATCGGTTAGGAGTTTTGATCCGGTTTTCCGTAAATAGTCTCAGTTTGACGAACCGGACTCGATTCATGAGAAAAGAGAGATAATAGGGTAATATCATCATTATATGAGTATTAGAAGCTTCTTGAATGATATTATAAGGTTACCTGGTCTGTTTTAGTTAAAAACAGAAAATCGGTTTAACCGGGTTCACAGTTTACTGGTGCAGCTTAGCACCAGCACTCTCTAATGACTTTAGCAATGATAAGGCCTCATTATACATGTTCTATTATCATAATAAATATGTTACTAGTGTCATTTATGCTAGTAGCTCAGAAAATAATTTTTAGAAATGTTTTTGCAAGTGTTCCGATACATCTAGTTTTAGTAGTTATACACCTGGGATATTTTAATATTATTTTAATCCACCTTCAAGCCAACCAATCACAACTCTCCCTACACCCCCAAAACCTCCAAGGCTGCCTCATTTGCTCATTGTGGCCGAAAATCACCAAGAGAAAAAGGAGAGAAAGTTCTTGGTTCATAAATCTTCAAAGCTTGATTTCTTCTGAACTAAAACTCAAATCAAAACTCCGATTTCACCAAAATGATCCTCTCTTCTTCCTCTACATAACCATATAACATATCAAGGCTGGAAATAAGGTGAGATGGCTGTCTCCCTCCCTCTTCAATTCGGTTTTCAAGGAAAACCATGTAAACATGTGTTTTCTTGATGTTTTTCCTTAGGAATCATGCTTAACTTGACTTGAGGGCCAAGAAACGTGAATTTTCAGCAACTCTAAGGTGATATATCTCTTCCTAACATGCTGAGTGAGATTTGGTCAGTTGAGAGTTTTTGGATTTAAAGTTGTTCTTGATGTGATTTAGGAGGAAAAAGTGCTTAAGGACCACCTGAAAATCTAACTGAATTAGGAGCAGCAAAACCAGGTAGGGTTTGATGAATTTAATCTTGATTAATTGTGTTTGAGTTGTGTAATTATGATATGGTTTGGCTATGCTTGAAATTGATTGTTTATATGAGTGATTCTTGTTGAAAGTTTGTTGAAAATTTGATGAAATTTGATGATATTTAAGCTATGAATGTTGTTCTTGAGGGCTGCTGGAAAACGAAACCCTAGGCCTTAAATTGGGGTTCAATTTGTGTTAAAATCATGTAGAAAAGATGGGGTTTTAGTGGATGGGAATTTATTTTGAATTATAGTAAAAATCGGTTGCTGAAAAGACTGAAAAACGGGTAAAAACAGAGAAAGAATTTGAAGAATTTATGAAGAACATGAAGAACACTTTGAGTGTGATGAAGAACAATGAAGAACACCTTTTAGATCTTAGAAAGGGCAAGGAAGTAATTATTTTGGTGTTTGAGGGGTTGTTTGGTAATTTCTGAAAGTTAGGGTGGTAAAAGTAGAAATATTAAAAGTTACCGGGGTAAAAAGTGAATTTTAAAGGTTAAAGGTTAAAGTGAGTTAATTTTCGAAAATTTAATAATAAAAATAATAAATAATAATAAAATATTAAATAATAATATTTAATTAAAAATAATATTTTAATAAAAATAATAAAATAATGCGAAAAAGGCAGTTTTCTGTAGAAGCTTTAGAAAGACAACTTTAAGTGCAGAATCTCATAATTACCGTCATAAAACACTTAGGGAGTGGTAAGAACATATTAGTGAGGCAAAGATAAAAGAAAGATAAAAAAGTTAAAGGAAAGATAAAAACCAAAGAAAAGTCTGTAAAGTTTTAATAACAGAAGAACAGACAGAGACTAGCGAACGAACTAGGGCAACATAGTTAGTCCTCGAGTTGCGACTAGGGTTAGGTATTATATGAAAAGTTAAACTGTTTCAGTATAGACTTAATGAACCTATACTTGGGACAGGCTAACTATTCATACCGAAATTTACATAAGCTTTAAATACATACGTTAAGCAGAGAAAAGAGTAACTAGAGCAGAGTAAAGAGATACAGAGAACAGAGTAAAGAGGTAATGAGAAAAGAGTAATATAACAAAAAGAATAGAGGGGAAGAGTATAAGAATAAAAAGTTAAACCTTGTGGCATGATGTTCTGTTGTATGTTCATCTGCTGCTTTTCCATTGGCCCTAGAGGTCCTGTAGGCCCAAGTTCACTTACAGTGAATATCAATTGTGCATCTCAGGGTGTTGCTCCTGTAGGCCGAAGTTCACCTACAGAGAGTTATGATACCTGTAAGCCGAAGTTCACTTACAGGGGTGCTTTTTCTGTAAGCCGAAGTTCACTAACAGAGGTGCCATTTCTATAGGCCGAAGTTCACCTATAGAAAGTTGTTGTGTTGTGATTGAACAGAGAAAGAAAGAGGTAATGTATAAGAATGTGAAAGTGATGATGAATAACGAGACTAATAATGAATGATGGTAATGATAATGATTATGTATTGATCTGCTGCATGAAGGCAGTCAGATAGATGGTGGTACAACCACTGAGAACGCTTTCCTGGGATACCTTGCTATAATGCTTTGCTGTAAGACAAAGGTTGCTTACAGAGGTATCGAGATGAGTTTGCTCCTGTAAGACAGAGGTTGCTTACAGTGAGTATGTTGTTGCTCCTGTAAGACAGAGGTTGCTTACAGTGAGTGTGTTGTTGCTCCTGTAAGACAGAGGTTGCTTACAGTGAGAATGTTGTTACTCCTGTAAGACAGAGGTTGCTTACAGTGAGTCTGTTGGGCGTATATCGGCTAATAAGTGCCGCCCTGCAAGACAAAGGTTGCTTGCAGTGGATACCCTGCAAGACAAAGGTTGCTTGCAGTGGGTATTGCCAACAGGAAAGCCTTATCCAGACAGAGGTTGCTGGGTAATGTCGGGAGCGGGTATGTAACCGACAGATGAGCTCATTACCTGCGCTAGGGCTAGACATGCATCATACTTGGTTGCGCATTTCCTTTGTTATGATTGTGGTATGAATGTATGCTTTCCTTGTTTGTATTCTATTCTCTGTGCTTGTGTTATTTTCTTGTATTCTTCTGTTGTGTTCTGCTATTTGTTTTCTCTATCTTCTCTACTTATCTGTGCTTTCTAATTACTGCTTCTTTGTATTCTGCTAATAGTCTGCTAAACAACATAGAATTAATGAACGTAACTAATAACCCGATCCTACTAAGAACTCCCCAGTTCTTACCCCTTCTCTCTCCCTTCCCCCTTCAGATGGAAGTAAGAGTACCTTACCGTAGTTCGCTGATGACCGTTCGCAAGAAGAGGATTCTGCTCTAGATAGTTTTCTGAGTCTAGGGTGAATATCGTTCTCTGTTTATATGTATATACTGTGAAACCAGCCAACGTCTACACCCCGTTCGTATGCGCACTTTAACCTAAATCCTGTGTACGAGACTCCTATTGTGTGGCTACTTCATGAGGCACCAGAGAGACGTCCTGTGGAAAAGTCTGATCGTGCAGAGGAGTAGCAGATGATGTTCTATCTTTTGATGACGTTCCACCTAACTTGAGTTTTGAAGACTTAGAACGTACTTTCCCTCGCTTTAGTAGTTTAGAGGGACTAGGCGAGTATAGAGTCTAGGCTAGCCTGGGTGACAGCTTAGGGACTTCTTGAACAGGTCAGGACCTGGGATGTTGTATGTATATATATGTATATAGTTATTATCTAGCTATATCTAGGGGTGTTCTAACTAAAAGTCTATACTTAAATAAAAGTTGGATCACTGAATGTTGTTGACTGCTTGTGATGTATTTATGTGTAGTTGTTTATAACCGTTTTATCTATTATTATTTGTGAATTGATTATAAATGATTATGTTTATTAATCCAAACATTTTCAAAAAAAATATACCTCACAAATTAACCACGTTTTTAACAACGAATCAGGCTCATATGATAAATAATAGATAATAATTAGGAAGACAAATTGGTAGCACTCAGTTTCCGGTATGATCTAGACATATTGAAAATTGGGTCGTTATATAAAGCATCTGGAAGTAAAAGAGAAATATAAAGTAAAAGGAATATTGAACCTGATGAAAAGTCGAAATCTTAAATTCTTTAAGAGGAATCCTAATCCTAAATCCTAAGAGAGAGGAGAGAACCTCTCTCTCTAAAAACTACATCTAAAACCTAAAATTGAATTATGATTTGATATGAATTCCTCCTTTGAGTCTCTGCATGTTCCCTGACTTTAATTTGTGTTTCTGGGCCAAAAACTGGGTTGAAATGCGGCCCAGAATCTCTGCCAGTGAATTTTGTAATTCTGCAGATCGCGTACGTCACGCGACCGCGTCGTCCAGGCGATCGCGTCACTCAGCGTTTTTTG
The DNA here is from genome assembly GCF_014773155.1 of Arachis stenosperma. Taxonomy (NCBI): domain Eukaryota; kingdom Viridiplantae; phylum Streptophyta; class Magnoliopsida; order Fabales; family Fabaceae; genus Arachis; species Arachis stenosperma. Next base: position 110,147,384 of record NC_080379.1, read on the forward strand.
TACCACGCGTGCGCGTCGTCCACGCATTCGCGTCGTTCGTGCAGCTTCCAATCCGCGCGGTCACGTCAGGAATGCGAACGCGTCACTCTGATTTTTTCCATTTCGCGCGCTCGCGTGAGCCATGCGACCGCGTGACTTCTCGCTGGTCATCTCCTCAATTCCTTGTGTTCCTTCCATTTTTGCACGCTTCCTCTTCATTCTCTAAGCCATTCCTGCCTTATGAAGCCTGATGAGCGGATAATTTATACGCTTTTTGGCATTGTTTTTAGGTAGTTTTTAGTAAGTTCAAGCTACTTTTAGGGATGTTTTCATTAGTTTTTATGTTAAATTCATATTTCTGGACTTTACTATGAGTTTGTGTGTTTTTCTGTGATTTCAAGTAATTTCTGGCTGAAATCGAGGGACTTGAGCAAAACTTTGATAGGAGGCTGACAAAGGACTGCTGATGCTGTTGGAATCTGACCTCCCTGCACTCAAAATGGATTTTCTGGAGCTACAGAACTTTAAATAGCGCGCTCTCAACGGTGTTGGACTGTAGACATCCAGAGCTTTCCAGCAATATATAATAGTTTATACTTTATTCGGGAATTTACGACGTAAATTGGCGCTCAACGCCAATTCCATGTTGCTGTCTGGAGTAAAACGCCAAAAACACGTCACGACCCGGAGTTGAACGCCCAAAACACGTTACAACTTGGCGTTCAACTCCAAAAGAAGCCTCAGATCGTGGATAGATCAAGCTCAGCCCAAACATACACCAAGTGTGCCCCGGAAGTAGATTTATGCATCAATTACTTATTCTTGTAAACCCTAGTAGCTAGTTTATTATAAATAGGACTTTTTACTAGTGTATTAGACATCTTGGGACGATTAGTTCTCAGATCATGGGGGCTGGCCACTCGGCCATGCCTGAACCTTTCACTTATGTATTTTCAACGGTGGAGTTTCTACACACCATAGATTAAGGGTGTGGAGCTCTGCTGTACCTCAAGTTTCAATGCAATTACTACTATTTTCTATTCAATTCTCTTTATTCCTATTCTAAGATATTCGTTGCACTTCAACTTGATGAATGTGATGATCCGTGCACTCATCATCATTCTCACCTATGAACGCGCTTGACTGACAACCACTTCCGTTCTACCTTAGACCGGGTGCATACCTCTTGGATTCCTTAAACAGAATCTTCGTGGTATAAGCTAGAATTGATGGCGGCATTCATGGGAATCCGGAAAGTCTAACCTTGTCTGTGGTATTCCGAGTAGGATTCTCGGATTGAATGACTGTGACAAGCTTCAAACTCCTGAAGGCTGGGAGTTAGTGACAGACGCAAAAGAATCAAGGGATTCTATTCCAACCTGATTGAGAATCGACAGATGATTAGCCGTGCTGTGACAGAGCATTTGGACCATTTTCACTGAGAGGATGGGATGTAGCCATTGACAACGGTGATGCCCTACATAGAGCTTGCCATGGAAAGGAGTAAGAAGGATTGGATAAAAGCAGTAGGAAAGCAGAGATTCAGGAGGAGCACAGCATCTCCATACGCCTATCTGAAATCCCCGTCATTGGATTACATGAGTAACTTTATCTTTATTTTATGTTTATTATTTATTATTAATTTTCGAAAATCCATAATCAATTATTATCCACCTGACTGAGATTTACAAGATGACCATAGCTTGCTTCATACCAACAATCTCTATGGGATCGACCTTTACTCACGTAAGGTATTACTTGGATGACCCAGTACACTTGCTGGTTAGTTGAACGGAGTTGTGTCCACACATAGTAAAGAGCCATTATAATTATTCCATACAACAACAAAGAATACAACATTGATGATCATAATTTCGTCCACCAAGTTTTTGGCGCCGTTGCCGGGGATTGTTCGAGTTTGGACAACTGACGGTTCATCTTGTTGCTCAGATCAGGTAATTTTCTTTTCAAAAACTTTTCAAAAATCTTTTCCAAAATTTTTCTTTTCTTTTTCATTTTTTCCAAAAATATTTTCGAAAAAAATTAATAAAAATCCAAAAAAAATCGTAAAATCATAAAAAATCAAAAATATTTTATGTTTCTTGTTTGAGTCTTGAGTCTAGTCTTGAGTTTGGTCTCAATTGCATGCTTTAAAAATTTTTTCTTGCAATTTTCGAAAATTCCATGCATTCATGGTGTTCTTTATGATCTTCAAGTTGTTCTTGACAAGTCTTCTTGTTTGATGTTGATGTTTTCTTGTTTTGTGTTGTTTATTGTTTTTCATATGCATTTTTCGTTTGTTAGAGTCCATGCATTAAAGATTTCTAAGTTTGGTGTCTTGCATGTTTTCTTTGCATAAAAAATTTTTCAAAAATTATGTTCTTGATGTTCATCATGATCTTCAAAGTGTTCTTGGTGTTCATCTTGACATTCATAGTGTTCTTGCATGCATCTTGTGTTTTGATCCAAAATTTTCATGTTTTGGGTCATGTTTGTGTTTTTATCTCTCATAATTAAAAATTCAAAAATAAAAAGAATTATCTTTTCCTTATTTTTCTCATAATTTTCGAAAATTTGAGTTGACTTGGTCAAATATTTTTAAAATTAGTTGTTTCTCACAAGTCAAGTCAATTTTTCAATTTTAAAAATCTTATCTTTTCAAAATCTTTTTCAAAAATCATATCTTTGTTTTTCGAAAATTTTCAAAATCTTTTTCAAATTATTTTCAAAATCTTTTTCTTATCTTTATATCATATTTTCGAAAATTCACTAACAATTAATGTGATTGATTCAAAAATTTGAAGTTTGTTACTTTCTTGTTAAGAAAGGTTCAATCTTTAAGTTCTAGAATCTTATCTTGTAGTTTCTTGTTAGTGAAGTAAGTAATTTCAAATTTTTGAATTAAATCTTTTTATCTTTTATCATATCTTTTTCAAAAATTTTATCTTTTTCAAAGTTTGATTTCAAAATATCTTATCTAACTTCTTATCTTCTAATCTTTTCAAATTTGATTTTGATATCTTTTTCAACTAACTATTTGACTTTTTGTTTGTTTCTTATCTTTTTCAAAACCACCTAACTACTTTTCCCTCTTCAACTTTCGAAAATACCTCTCTCTTTTTCAAAAATTCTTTTCAATTGTTTTAAATTTAAATTTTTTATCTTTAATTTTTGAAAATAACTAACTCCTTTTCAAAAATATTTTCGAAAATCCCTCTTTCATCTTTTTTATTTATTTATTTACTAATACTTCTTTTCATCTCTTATCACCTCCCCTATCCTTACTCTTTATACAGACTATTCATCCCTCTCCTTCTATTATCCCCTTTCTTCTTCTACTAATAATAAGGATCCTTTTTACTGTGACATAGAGGATTCCTCTTTCTTTTTTTTTCTTTTTCTCTTCTCTGTCATATGAGCAGGAACAAGGACAAAAGCACTCTTGTTGAAGCTGATCCAGAACCTGAAAGGACTCTGAAGAGGAAACTAAGAGAAGCTAAATTACAACAATCCAAAAGTAACCTTTCAGAAATTTTCGAACAAGAGAAGGAGATGGCAGCCGAACCCAATAATGATAATGCAAGAAGGATGCTTGGTGACTTTACCAAACCAACGTCCAAATTTGATGGAAGAAGCATCTCCATTCCTGCCATTGGAGCCAACAATTTTGAGCTTAAGCCTCAACTAGTTGCTTTAATGCAACAGAACTACAAGTTTTATGGACTTCCATCTGAAGATCCTTACCAGTTTTTAACTGAGTTCTTGCAGATTTGTGAGACTGTTAAGACGAATGGAGTTGATCCTGAAGTCTACAAGACTCATGCTTTTCCCTTTTGCTGTAAGAGACAGAGCTAGAATATGGTTGGATTCACAACCTAAGGATAGCCTGGACTCCTGGGATAAGCTGGTCACAGCCTTCTTGGATAAATTCTTTCCTCCTCAAAAGCTGAGCAAGCTTAGAGTGGATGTTCAGACCTTCAAGTAAAAAGATGGTGAATCCCTCTATGAAGCTTGGGAAAGATACAAGCAGCTGACCAAAAGGTGTCTATCTTACATGTTTTCATAATGGACCATATTAGATATATTCTATTATGGTCTATCTGAGTTTTCGAAAATGTCACTGGACCATTCTGCAGGTGGATCCATTCACATAAAGAAAACGCCTGCAGAAGCTCAAGAACTTATTGACATGGTTGCAAATAACCAATTCATGTACACTTCTGAGAGGAATTCCATGAATAATAGGACGCCTCAGAGGAAGGGAGTTCTTGAAATTGATGCTCTGAATGCCATATTGGCTCAGAACAAAGTGTTGACTCAGCAAGTTAACATGATTTCTCAAAGTCTGAATGGATGGCAAAATGCATCCAACGGTACTAAAGAGGCAGCTTCTGAAGAAGCTTATGATCCTGAGAACCCTGCAATAGCAGAGGTAAATTACATGGGTGAACCTTATGGAAACACCTATAACTCATCATGGAGAAATCACCCAAATTTCTCATGGAAGGATCAACAAAAGCCTCAACAAGGCTTTAATAATGGTGGAAGAAATAGGCTCAGTAATAACAAGCCTTTTCCATCATCTTCTCAGCAACAGACAGAGAATTCTGAACAAAGCTCCTCTAATTTAGCAAATTTAGTCTCTGATCTGTCAAAAGCCACTTTTAGTTTCATGAGTGAAACAAGATCCTCCATCAGAAATCTGGAGGCACAAGTAGGCCAGCTGAGTAAGAAAGTCATTGAAACTCCTCCCAGTATTTTCCCAAGCAATACAGAAGAGAATCCAAAAGGAGAGTGCAAGGCCATTAATGTGATCAATATGGCCGAATGCACAAGGGAGGAGAAGGACGAAAATCCTAGTGAGAAGGACCTCCTGGGACGTCTCTCAAGCAAGAGGGAGTTTCCTATTAAGGATCCAAAGGAATCTGAGGATCATATAGAGACCATAGAGGTTCCATTAAATCTCTTTCTGCCATTCATGAGCTCTGAAGAATATTCTTCCTCTGAAGAGGATGAAGATGTGACTGGAGAGCAAGTTGCTCAATATTTAGGAGCTATCATGAAGCTGAATGCCAAATTGTTTGGTAATGAGACTTGGGAAAGTGAACCTTCCTTGCTCATTAGTGAACTAGATACCTGGATTCAGCAAATTTTACCTCAAAAGAGACAAGATCCTGGAAAGTTCTTAATACCTTGTACCATAGGCACCATGACCTTTGAAAAAGCTCTATGTGATCTGGGGTCAGGGATAAATCTTATGCCACTCTCTGTAATGGAGAAGCTGGGGATCATTGAGGTACAACCTGCCTTGTTCTCATTACAATTGGCAGACAAGTCATTAAGACAAACTTATGGATTAGTAGAGGACGTGTTAGTAAAGGTTGAAGGCCTTTACATCCCTGCTGATTTCATAATCTTAGACACTAGGAAGGAAGAGGATGAATGCATCATCCTTGGAAGACCTTTCCTAGCCATAGCAGGAGCTGTGATAGATGTCAACAGAGGTGAATTAGTCCTTCAATTGAATGGGGACTACCTTGTGTTTAAGGCACATGGCCATCCCTCTGTGACAAAAGAGAGTAAGCATGAAAAGCTTCTCTCAGTTCAGAGTCAAGAAGAGCCCCCACAGTCAAACTCTAAGTCTGGTGTTGGGAGGCCACAACCAAACTCTAAGTTTGGTGTTAAGACCCCACAACCAAACTCTAAGTTTGGTGTTGGGACTATACAGCATTGACCTGATCACCTGTAAGGCTCCATGGGAGCCCACTGTCAAGCTAATGACATTAAAGAAGCGCTTGTTCGGAGGCAACCCAATTTTATTTATCTAATTTTTATTTTATTTTATTGTTATTTTGTGTTTTATTAGGTACATGATCTTGTGGAGTCACGAAAAAAATATAAAAAATTAAAAACAGAATCAAAAATAGCAGAAGAAAAATCACACCCTGGAGGGAGGACATACTAGCATTCAATGCCAGTAAGAAGCATTTGGCTGGCATTCAACGCCAGAACAGAGCATGAATCTGGCGCTGAATGCCAGAAACAAGCAACATCCTGGTGTTTGAACGCCAGGAATGTGCCTTGAGGAAATCTGGCGCTGAATGCGAGTAACAAGCATGGAACTGGCGTTCAACGCCTGAAACATGCTACACATGGGCGTTGAACGCCCAGAACGTGCATCACCTCGGCGTTTAAACGCCAGAATGGTATGCAAAGGCAATTTACATGCCTAATTGGTGTAGGGATGTAAATCCTTGACACCTCAGGATCTGTGGACCCCACAGGATCATCTCAGGATCTGTGGACCCCACAGGATCCCCACCTAACATACTCCCACCTTACCTCCTAATCCTATAACACTCTTCCCCAAAACACACTTCCCAACAACTTCAATCTCTCTTCCCAATTACCTCCTTCACCACTCACATCCATCCACTCTTCCCCATAAACCCCACCCACCTTCAAAATTCAAAAACACTTTCCCACCCAAACCCACCCTAAATGACCGAAACTACACCCTCTCCCCTCCCTATATATACCCTCCCATTCTACTTCATTTTCACACAACACAAACCCCATCTTCTACACCTTGGCCGAATCCATATCCCCTCACTCTCCTCCATATTTTCTTCTTCTTCTTCTCCTCTTCTTTCTTCTCTTGCTCGAGGGCGAGCAATATTTTAAGTTTGGTGTGGTCAAAGCATAATCTTTTTTGTTTTCCATTACCATCAATGTCACCTAAGGCCGGAGAATCCTCTAGAAAAGGAAAAGGGAAGACAAAAGCTTCCACCTCCGAGTCATGGGAGATGGAAAGATTCATCTCCAAAAGCCATCAAGACCACTTCTATGATGTTGTGGCAAAGAAGAAGGTGATCTCTGAGGTCTCTTTCAAGCTCAAGAAAAATGAGTATCTGGAAATCCGACATGAGATCCGAAGGAGAGGTTGGGAAGTTCTAACCAACCCCATGCAACAAGTTGGAATCCTAATGGTTCAAGAGTTCTATGCCAATGCATGGATCACTAAGAACCATGATCAAAGTATGAACCCGAATCCAAAGAATTATCTCACAATGGTTCGGGGGAAATACTTAGATTTTAGTCCGGAAAATGTGAGGTTGGCATTCCACTTGCCCATGATGCAAGGAGATGAACGCCCCTACACTAGAAGGGTCAACTTTGATCAAAGGTTGGACCAAGTCCTCATGGATATATGTGTGGAAGGAGCTCAATGGAAAAGAGACTCCAAAGGCAAGCCAGTTCAACTGAGAAGACTGGACCTCAAGCCTGTAGCTAGAGGATGGTTAGAGTTCATTCAATACTCCATCATTCCCATTAGCAACTGATGAGCGGATAATTTATACGCTTTTTGGCATTGTTTTTAGGTAGTTTTTAGTAAGTTCAAGCTGCTTTTAGGGATGTTTTCATTAGTTTTTATGTTAAATTCACATTTCTGGACTTTACTATGAGTTTGTGTGTTTTTCTGTGATTTCAGGTAAATTCTGACTGAAATTGAGGGACTTGAGCAAAACTCTGAAAAAGGCTAACAAAAGGACTGCTGATGCTGTTGGATTCTGACCTCCCTGCACTCGAAATGGATTTTCTGGAGCTACAGAACTCCAATTGGCGCGCTCTCAACGGAGTTGGAAAGTAGACATCCAGGGCTTTCCAGAAATATATAATAGTCCATACTTTATCCGAAGAATGACGACGTAACTTTGCGTTGAACGCCAAGTACATGCTGCTGTCTGGAGTTAAACGCCAGAAAAACGTCATGATCCGGAGTTGAACGCCCAAAACACGTCATAACTCGAAGTTCAACTCCAAGAAATGCCTCAGCTCGTGAATTGATCAAGCTCAGCCCAAGCACACACCAAGTGGGCCCAGGAAGTGAATTTATGCATCAATTACTTACTCATGTAAACCCTAGTAGCTAGTCTAGTATATATAGGACATTTATCTATTGTATTAGACATCTTTTGACCACTTTAATCTCTTTATTCATTCGGTCACTTGATCATGGAGAGGGCTGGCCATTCGGCCATGCCTGAACCTCTTTTACTTATGTATTTTCAACGGTGGAGTTTCTGCACACCATAGATTAAGGGTGTGGAGCTCTGTTGTACCTCAAGTATTAATGAAGTTCTATTTTCTTTTATTCAAATCTCTCTTATTCTTATTCCAAGATATTCATTCGTACCCAAGAACATGATGAATGTGATGAGTAAATAACCCTCATTATCATTCTCGCTCATGAACGCGCGTGATTGACAACCACTTCCGTTCTACATGCAACAGAGCTTGAATGTGTATCTCTTAGATTCCCCAACAGAATCTTCGTGGTATAAGCTAGATAGATGGCGGCATTTATGAGGATCCGGAAAGTCCAACCTTGTCTGTGGTGTTCCGAGTAGGATCCTGGGAATCCGGAAAGTCTAACCTTGTCTGTGGTATTCCGAGTAGGATTCCGGTAATGAATGACTGTGACGTGCTTCAAACTTGCAACCTGCTGGGCGTTAGTGACAGACGCAAAAGAATCAAGGGATTCTATTCCAGTAGGAGCGGGAACCAACCAGTGATTAGCCGTACTGTGACAGAGTGCGTGAGCATTAGTTTTCACTGCGAGGATGGGATGTAGCCATCAACCATGGGTGATGCCTCCAGACTGATTAGCTGTGCGAGTGACAGCCGCATAGGATATTTTCCCGAGAGGATTGAAAGTAGCCACAGCTGATGGTGAACCCCTATACAAAGCTTGCCATGGAAAGGTGTAAGAAGGATTGAGTAGAAGCAGTAGGAGAGCAGGCGTCCGTGAGCTCTACAGCATCTCCATTCCGCTTATCTGAAATTCCTACCAATGAATCTGCATAAGTATTCTATCCCTTTTATTATTTCTATTTTATTATTAATCTTCGAACCCATAAACAGTGTTTAATCTGCCTAACTGAGATTTGCAAGGTGACCATAGCTTGCTTCATACCAACAATCTCTGTGGATTCGACCCTTACTCACGTAAGGTTTATTACTTGGACGACCCAGTACACTTGCTGGTTAGTTGAACGGAGTTGTGAATTTAACAAGAGCCACAATTAGAACATTGATCACAAATGATACAAGAATGATCACAATTTCGTCCACCAAGTTTTTGGCGCCGTTGCCGGGGATTGTTCGAGTATGGACAACTGACGGTTCATCTTGTTGCTCAGATTAGGTAATTTTCTTTTCAAAAATATTTTTCAAAATTTTTCTTTTCTTTTTCGTTTTTTCCAAAATATTTTCGAAAAATTTTTTTAATAAAAATACAAAAAAATCACAAAATCATAAAAACCAAAAATATTTTGTGTTTCTTGTTTGAGTCTTGAGTAAATTTTTAAGTTTGGTGTCAATTGCATGCTTTAAAATTTTTTTGCATTTTTTTCGAAAATCCCATGCATTCATAGTGTTCTTCATGATCTTCAAGTTGTTCTTGATAAGTCCTCTTGTTTGATCTTGATGTTTTCTTGTTTTGTGTTGTTTGTTGTTTTTCATGTGCATTTTTGCATTCATATTTTTCATGCATTAAAGATTTCTAAGTTTGGTGTCTTGCATATTTTCTTTGCATCAAAAATCTTTCAAAATTATGTTCTTGATGTTCATCATGATCTTCAAAGTGTTCTTGGTGTTCATCTTGACATTCATAGTGTTCTTGCATGCATCTTGTGTCTTGATCCAAAATTTTCATGTTTTGGGTCATTTTTGTGTTTTTCTTTAAAAATTTAAAAATCAAAAATATCTTTTCCTTATTTCCCTCCAAAATTTCGAAATTTTGGGATTGACTTGGTAAAAAATTTTCAAAATTAGTTGTTTCTTACAAGTCAAGTCAAAATTTCAATTTTAAAAAAAAATCTTATCTTTTCAAAATCTTTTTCAAAAATCATATCTTTTTCATTTTCTTCATAAATTTCGAAAATTTTAAAAATCTTTTTCAAAATATTTTCAAAATCTTTTTCTTATCTTTTTATCAAATTTTCGAAAATTAGCTAACAATTAATGTGATTGGTTCAAAAATTTGAAGTTTGTTACTTTCTTGTTAAGAAAGGTTCAAATCTTTAAAGTTCTAGAATCTTATCTTGTAGTTTCTTGTTAGTTAAGTCTTTTTTAAAAAAAATTAAATCTTTTTCAAAATATCTTTTTCTTAAAAATCTTTTTATCTTTTTATCTTATCTTTTTCAAAAATTTTATCTTTTTCAAAATTTGATTTCAAAATATCTTATCTAACTTATTATCTTCTTATCTTTTTCAATTTTGATTTCAAATCTTTTTCAATCAACTAACTAACTTGTTGTTTGTTTCTTATCTTTTTCAAAACCACCTAACTACTTTTCCCTCTCTAATTTTCGAAAATATCTCTCTTTTTTTCAAAAATTCTTTTTAATTAATTAATTGTTTCATGTTTAAATTTTAATTATAATTTTCGAAAATCACTAACCACTTTTTCAAAAATTACTTTCGAATTTTCTCTTCTCTTTTCTTCTTCTATTTAATTATTTAATTACTAACACTTCTCTTCACCTCTCCTCATAAAAAAAATCCGAACCCTCTTTTTCATTCCTCTACTCCCTTCTTTTTCTACTAACATAAAGGAATCTCTATACTGTGACATAGAGGATTCCTCTTTCTTTTCTTGTTTTCTTCTCTTTCATATGAGCAGGAACAAGGAAAAGGGCACTCTTGTTGAAATAGATCCAGAACCTGAAAGGACTCTGAAGAGAAAATTAAGAGAAGCTAAATTACAACAATCCAGAAGAAACCTTCTAGAAATTTTCGAACAAGAGAAAGAGATGGCAGCTGAAAATAATAATAATAATGCAAGGAGAATGCTTGGTGACTTCACTAAACCAACGTCCAAATTTGATGGAAGAAGCATCTCCATTCCTACCATTGGAGCCAATAACTTTGAGCTTAAGCCTCAACTAGTTGCTTTAATGCAACAAACCTGCAAGTTTTATGGACTTCCATCTGAGGATCCTTACCAGTTTTTAACTGAGTTCTTGCAGATCTGTGAGACTGTAAAGACGAATGGAGTTGATCCTGAAGTCTACAGACTCATGCTTTTCCCTTTTGCTGTGAGAGACAGAGCTAGAGTATGGTTGGATTCACAACCTAAGGATAGCCTGGACTCCTGGGATAAGCTGGTCACTGCCTTCTTGGATAAATTCTTTCCTCCTCAAAAGCTTAGCAAGCTGAGAGTGGATGTTCAAACCTTCAAACAAAAAGATGGTGAATCCCTCTATGAAGCTTGGGAAAGATACAAGCAGCTGACCAAGAGATGTCCATCTGACATGTTTTCAGAATGGACCATATTAGACATATTCTATTATGGTCTCTCTGAATTTTTGAAAATGTCATTGGACCATTCTGCAGGTGGATCTATTCACCTGAAGAAAAACGCCTGAAGAGGCTCAAGAACTCATTGACATGGTTGCAAATAACCAGTTCATGTACACTTCTGAGAGGAATTCTGTGAACAATGGGGTACCTCAGAAGAAAGGAGTTCTTGAAATTGATGCTCTGAATGCCATATTGGCTCAGAACAAAATGTTGACTCAACAGGTCAACATAATCTCTCAAAATCTGAATGGATTGCAACATGCATCCAACAGTACTAGAGAGGCAGCTTCTGAAGAAGCTTATGATCCTGAGAACCCTGCCATGGCAGAGGTTAATTACATGGGTGAACCTTATGGAAACACCTATAACTCATCATGGAAAAATCATCCAAATTTCTCATGGAAGGATCAACAAAAACCTCAACAAGGTTTTAACAATGGTGGACACAATAGGCTGAGCAATAGCAAGCCATATCCATCATCTTCTCAGCAACAGACAGAGAATTCTGAACAAAACACTTCTAATTTAGCCAATATAGTCTCTGATCTGTCAAAGGCCACTTTCAGTTTCATGAATGAAACAAGATCCTCCATTAGAAATCTAGAGGCACAAGTGGGCCAGCTGAGTAAGAAAGTTATTGAAACTCCTCCCAGTATTCTCCCAAGCAACACAGAAGAGAATCCAAAAGGAGAATGCAAGGCTATTGATTTAATCAAAGTGGCCGAATGCACTAGGGAGGAGGAGGAGAAAAATCCTAGTGAGAAAGACCTCCTGGGACGTTCCTCAAGCAAGAAGGAGTTTCTTATTAAGGATCCAGAGGAATCTGAGGCTCATCTAGAGACCATAGAGATTCTTTTAAATCTCCTTCTGCCCTTCATGAGCTCTGAAGAATATTCATCCTCTGAAGAGAATGAAGATGTGACTGGAGAGCAAGTTGCTCAATACTTAGGAGCTATCATGAAGCTGAATGCCAAGCTGTTTGGTAATGAGACTTGGGAAAGTGAACCTCCCTTGCTCATTAGTGAACTAGACACTTGGATTCAGAGAACTCTACCTCAAAAGAAACAAGATCCTGGCAAGTTCTTAATACCTTGCACCATTGGCACCATGAGCTTTGAAAAAGCTCTGTGTGATCTTGGGTCAGGGATAAATCTAATGCCACTCTCTGTAATGGAGAAGCTGGGGATCATTGAGGTACAACCTGCCTTGTTCTCTTTACAATTGGCAGACAAGTCCATAAGACAAGCTTATGGAATAGTAGAGGACGTGCTAGTAAAGGTTGAAGGCCTCTACATCCCTACTGATTTCATAATCCTAGACACTAGGAAGGAAGATGATGAATGCATCATCCTAGGAAGACCTTTCCTAGCCACAGCAGGAGCTGTGATAGATGTCAACAGAGGAGAGTTAGTCCTTCAATTGAATGGGGACTACCTTGTGTTTCAGGCACATGGCCATCCCTCTGTGACAAAAGAGAGTAAGCATAAAGAGCTTCTCTCAGTTCAGAGTCAAGAAGAGCCCACACAGTCAAACTCTAAGTTTGGTGTTGTGAGGCCACAACCAAACTCTAAGTTTGGTGTTCAAACCCCATATCCAAACTCTAAGTTTGGTGTTGGGACTACACACTAAATTGACCTGATCAACATGTGGCTCCATGAGAGCCACTGTCAAGCTATTGACATTAAAGAAGCGCTTGTTGGGAGGCAACCCAATTTTATTTATCTAATTTTATTCTATTTTGTTTCTTTGTTATTTTTGTGTTTTATTAGGTACATGATCATGAGGAGTCACGAAAAAAATCAAAAAAATTAAAAACAGAGTCAAAAACAGAAGAAAAAAATTTTCACCCTGGAGGTAGCGCAGACTGGTGTTCAATGCCAGTAAGGTGCATCTGGCCGGCGTTCAACGCCAGAACAGAGCACCATTCTGGCGCTGAACGCCCAAAACAAGCAACAACCTGGCGTTAAACGTCAGGATGGTGCACAGAGAGGACAAATTGGCGCTGAACGCCAGGAACAAGCATGAAACTGGCGTTCAACGCCAGAAACATGCATTACATGGGCGTTGAACGCCCAGAACATGCATCAATGGGCGTTTGAACGCCAGAATGATGCATGAAGGCATTTTACATGCCTATATGGTGAAGGAATGGTATTTGTTTTCACCTCAGGATCTGTGGACCCCACAGGATCCTCACCTCAGGATCTGTGGACCCCACAGGATCCCCACCTAACATATTCCCACCTTACCTTTTAATCCTAATCACACTCTCCTAATCCAATTCTCATTCCACTCTTCCCCATATCACAATTCCCAAAAACCTTCACCAATCACCTCAAGTCCTCTTCCCAATTACCCCATTCACCATTCACATCAACCTCCCCTTCCCCATAAACCCCACCTACCCTCATAAAATTCAAATTCAATTTCCCACCCATTCCCACCCAAAATGGCCGAACACCCTCCCTCCCTCTCCCTATAAATAACCTTCAATTCCTTTTCATTTTCACACAACACAACCCCTTCTTCTCCCACATAGCCGAACCTATCTCTCCCTCTCCACCATATTCTCTTCTTCTTCTTCTACTTTTCTTTTCTTCTCTTGCTCGAGGACGAGCAAATTTTAAGTTTGGTGTGGTAAAAGCATAAGCTTTTTGTTTTTCCATTACCAATGGCACCTAAGGCCGGAGCTTCCTCAAGAAAAGGGAAAGGGAAAGCAAAAGCTTCCACCTCCGAGTCATGGGAGAAGGAAAGATTCATTTCCAAGAGCCATCAAGACCACTTCTATGATGTTGTGGCAAAGAAGAAAGTGATCCCTGAGGTCCCTTTCAAGCTCAAGAAAAATGAGTATCCGGAGATCCGACATGAAATTCAAAGAAGAGGTTGGGAAGTCTTAGCCAACCCCATGCAACAAGTCGGAATTCTAATGGTTCAAGAGTTCTATGCCAATGCATGGATCACTAGGAACCATGACCAAAGTATGAACACAAGCCCAAAGAATTATCTCACAATGGTTAGGGGGAAATACTTGGATTTTAGTCCGGACAATGTAAGGTTGGCGTTTCACTTACCCATGATGCAAGGTGATGAACGCCCCTACACAAGAAGGGTCAACTTTAACCAAAGGTTGGACCAAGTCCTTATGGACATATGTGTGGAAGGCGCCCAATGGAGAGTAGACTCCAAAGGCAAGCCAGTCCAACTAAGAAGACTGGACCTCAAGCCTGTAGCTAGAGGATGGTTGGAGTTCATCCAAAGATCCATCATCCCTACAAGCAACTGATCTGAAGTTACTGTGGATCGGGCCATCATGATTCATAGCATCATGATTGGAGAGGAAATAGAAGTTCATGAAGTCATCTCCAATGAACTCTACAAAATAGCCGACAAGCCTTCACCAATGGCACGGCTAGCCTTCCCCCACCTTATATGCCATCTATGTTACTCAGTTGGAGTTATCATAGAAGGAGATGTCTCCATTGAAGAAGACAAGCCCATCACAAAGAAAAGGATGGAGCAAGCAAGAGAAGCCTCTCACGGCCTTCAAGAAGAACATGAGTCAACAAATGCCTCAAGGAATGCACTTTCCTCCCAACAACTATTGGGAGCAACTCAACACCTCCTTAGAAGATTTGAGCCATAATGTGGAACAATTAAGGGTGGAACATCATGAGCACTCCATCATTCTCCAAGAAATAAGAGAAGATCAAAGAGCAATGAGGGAGGAGCAACAAAGGCAAGGAAGGGACATAGAAGAGCTTAAGGACATTGTTGGGCCTTCAAGAAGAAGACGCCACTAAAAGGTGGATTCATTCCTTGTTCTATATTTCTTTCTGTTTTCGGTTTTTAATTATTGTGTTTATCTATGTTTTGTGTCTTTATTTCATGATCATTAGTATGTAACCATGCCTTAAAGCTATGAATAAAATCCATTAATCCTTCACCTCTCTTGAAAGAAAAATGTTTTAATTCAAAAGAACAAGAAGTACATGAATTTCGGATTTATCCTTGAATTTAATTTAATTATATTGATGTGGTGGCAATAATTTTTGTTTTCTGAATGAATGCTTGAACAGTGCATATTTTTGATCTTGTTGTTTATGAATGTTAAAATTGTTGGCTCTTAAAAGAATGATGAACAAAGAGAAATGTTATTGATGATCTGAAAAAATTCATGAAATTGATTCTTGAAGCAAGAAAAAGCAGTGAAAAAGGAAGCTTGCGAAAAAAAAAAAGTGGCGAAAAATTGAAAAAGAAAAAGAAAAAGCAAGCAGAAAAAGCCAATAGCCCTTAAAACCAAAAGGCAAGGGTAGCAAGGATCCAAGGCTTTGAGCATCAATGGATAGGAGGGCCCAAGGAAATTAAATCCAGGCCTAAGCGGCTAAATCAAGCTGTCCCTAGCCATGTGCTTGTGTCATGAAGGTCCAAGTGAAAAGCTTGAGACTGAGTGGTTAAAGTCGTGATCTAAAGCAAAGAGTGTGCTTAAGAGCTCTGGACACCACTAACTGGGGACTTCAGCAAAGCTAAGTCACAATCTGAAAAGGTTCACCCAGTTATGTGTCTGTGGCATTTGTGTATCCGGTGGTAATACTGGAAGACAAAGTGCTTAGGGCCACAGCCAAGACTCATAAGTAGCTGTGTTCAAGAATCAACATGCTTAACTAGGAAAGTCAATAACACTATCCGAAATTCTAAGTTCCTAGAGAAGCCAATCATTCTGAACTTCAAAGGAAAAAGTGAGATGCCAAAACTGTTCAGAAGCAAAAAGCTACAAGTCCCGCTCATCTAATTAAATTAATATTCATTGATATTCTGAGTTTATAGTATATTCTCTTCTTTTTATCCTATTTGATTTTCAGTTGCTTGGGGACAAGCAACAATTTAAGTTTGGTGTTGTGATGAGCGGATAATTTATACGCTTTTTGGCATTATTTTTAGGTAGTTTTTAGTAAGTTCAAGCTACTTTTAGGGATGTTTTCATTAGTTTTTATGTTAAATTCACATTTCTGGACTTTACTATGAGTTTGTGTGTTTTTCTGTGATTTCAGGTAAATTCTGACTGAAATTGAGGGACTTGAGCAAAACTCTGAAAAAGGCTGACAAAAGGACTGCTGATGCTGTTGGATTCTAACCTCCCTGCACTCGAAATGGATTTTCTGGAGCTACAGAACTCCAATTGGCGCGCTCTCAACGGCGTTGGAAAGTAGACATCCAGGGCTTTCCAGAAATATATAATAGTCCATACTTTATCCGAAGAATGACGACGTAACTTGGCGTTGAACGCCAAGTACATGCTGCTGTCTGGAGTTAAACGCCAGAAAAACGTCATGATCCGGAGTTGAACGCCCAAAACACGTCATAAGTCGAAGTTCAACTCCAAGAAATGCCTCAGCTCGTGAATTGATCATGCTCAGCCCAAGCACACACCAAGTGGGCCCAGGAAGTGAATTTATGCATCAATTACTTACTCATGTAAACCCTAGTAGCTAGTCTAGTATATATAGGACATTTATCTATTGTATTAGACATCTTTTGACCACTTTAATCTCTTTATTCATTCGGTCACTTGATCATGGAGAGGGCTGGCCATTCGGCCATGCCTGAACCTCTTTTACTTATGTATTTTCAACGGTGGAGTTTCTGCACACGATAGATTAAGGGTGTGGAGCTCTGCTGTACCTCAAGTATTAATGAAGTTCTATTTTCTTTTATTCAAATCTCTCTTATTCTTATTCCAAGATATTCATTCGTACCCAAGAACATGATGAATGTGATGAGTAAATAACCCTCATTATCATTCTCACTCATGAACGCGCGTGATTGACAACCACTTCCGTTCTACATGCAACAGAGCTTGAATGCGTATCTCTTAGATTCCCCAACAGAATCTTCGTGGTATAAGCTAGATAGATGGCGGCATTTATGAGGATCCGAAAAGTCCAACCTTGTCTGTGGTGTTCCGAGTAGGATCCTGGGAATCCGGAAAGTCTAACCTTGTCTGTGGTATTCCGAGTAGGATTCCGGTAATGAATGACTGTGACGTGCTTCAAACTTGCAACCTGCTGGGCGTTAGTGACAGACGCAAAAGAATCAAGGGATTCTATTCCAGTAGGAGCGGGAACCAACCAGTGATTAGCCGTACTGTGACAGAGTGCGTGAGCATTAGTTTTCACTGCGAGGATGGGATGTAGCCATCAACCATGGGTGATGCCTCCAGACTGATTAGCTGTGCGAGTGACAGCCGCATAGGATATTTTCCCGAGAGGATTGAAAGTAGCCACAGCTGATGGTGAACCCCTATACAAAGCTTGCCATGGAAAGGAGTAAGAAGGATTGAGTAGAAGCAGTAGGAGAGCAGGCGTCCGTGAGCTCTACAGCATCTCCATTCCGCTTATCTGAAATTCCTACCAATGAATCTGCATAAGTATTCTATCCCTTTTATTATTTCTATTTTATTATTAATCTTCGAACCCATAAACAATGTTTAATCTGCCTAACTGAGATTTGCAAGGTGACCATAGCTTGCTTCATACCAACAATCTCTGTGGATTCGACCCTTACTCACGTAAGGTTTATTACTTGGACGACCCAGTACACTTGCTGGTTAGTTGAACGGAGTTGTGAATTTAACAAGAGCCACAATTAGAACATTGATCACAAATGATACAAGAATGATCACAATTTCGTCCACCAGCAACCGATCTGAAGTTACTGTGGATCGGGCCATCATGATTCATAGCATCATGATTGGAGAGGAAGTAGAAGTTCATGAAGTCATATCCAATGAAATCTACAAAATAGCTGATAAGTCCTCCAACACGGCAAGGCTAGCTTTTTCTCATCTTATTTGCCATCTATGTTACTCAGCTGAAGTTATCATAGAAGGAGACATCCTCATTGAAGAGGATAAGCCCATCACCAAGAAGAGGATGGAGCAAGCAAGAGAGACCCTCCACGGATCTCAAGAGATGCATGAGGAAGCTTATCATCAAGAAATCCCTGAGATGCCTCAAGGGATGCACTTTCCTCCCAACAACTATTGGGAACAACTCAATACTTCCTTAGAAGATTTGAGCTACAATGTGGAACAATTAAGGGTGGAACATCATGAGCACTCCGTCATTCTTCATGAAATAAGAGAAGATCAAAGGGCAATGAGGGAGGAGCAACAAAGACAAGGAAGGGACATAGAAGAGCTTAAGGACATTGTTGGTCCTTCAAGAAGAAGACGCCACTAAGGTGGATTCATTCCTTGTTCTTATTTCTTTCTGCTTTTTGGTTTTTATGTTGTGTTCATTTATGTTTTGTGTCTCTACTTCATGATCATTAGTGTTTAGTAACTATGTCTTAAAGTTATGAATAATTCCATTAATCCTTCACCTTTCTTAAATGAAAAATGTTTTTAATTCAAAAGAACAAGAAGTACATGAATTTCGAATTTATCCTTGAATTTAGTTTAATTATATTGATGTGGTGACAATACTTTTTGTTTTCTGAATGAATGCTTGAAACAGTGCATAATTTTGATCTTGTTGTTTATGAATGTTAAAACTGTTGGCTCTTGAAAGAATGATGAACAAAGAGAAATGTTATTGATGATCTGAAAAATCATACAATTGATTCTTGAAGCAAGAAAAAGCAGTGAAAAAGCAAAAGCTTCCGAAAAAAATGGCGAAAAAAAAGAAAGAAAAAGAAAAAGCAAGCAGAAAAAGCCAATGGCCTTTAAAACCAAAAGGCAAGGGTAAAAAGGATCCAAGGCTTTGAGCATCAATGGATAGGAGGGCCCAAGGAAATAAAATCCAGGCCTAAGCGGCTAAATCAAGCTGTCCCTAACCATGTGCTTGTGTCATGAAGGTCCAAGTGAAAAGCTTGAGACTGAGTGGTTAAAGTCGTGATCCAAAGCAAAAAGAGTGTGCTTAAGAGCTCTGGACACCTCTAACTGGGGACTCTAGCAAAGCTGAGTCACAATCTGAAAAGGTTCACCCAGTCATGTGTCTGTGGCATTTATGTATCCGGTGGTAATACTGGAAAACAAAATGCTTAGGACCATGGCCAAGACTCATAAGTAGCTGTGTTCAAGAATCAACATACTTAACTAGGAGAATCAATAACACTATCCAAAATTCTAAGTTCCTAGAGAAGCCAATCATTCTGAACTTCAAAGGAAAAAGTGAGATGCCAAAACTGTTCAGAAGCAAAAAGCTATAAGTCCCGCTCATCTAATTAAAATTAATATTCATTGATATTTTGATATTTATAGTATATTCTCTTCTTTTTATCCTAATTGATTTTCAAGTTGCTTGGGGACAAACAACAATTTAAGTTTGGTGTTGTGATGAGTGGATAATTTATACGCTTTTTGGCATTGTTTTTAGGTAGTTTTTAGTAAGTTCAAGCTACTTTTAGGGATGTTTTCATTAGTTTTTATGTTAAAATCACATTTCTGGACTTTACTATGAGTTTGTGTATTTTTCTGTGATTTCAGGTAATTTCTGGCTGAAATCGAGGGACTTGAGCAAAACTCTGATAGGAGCCTGACAAAGGACTGCTGATGCTGTTGGAATCTGACCTCCCTGCTGATAGAATTTTCTGGAGCTACAAAACTCCAAATTGCGCGCTCTCAACGGCGTTGGACTGTAGACATCCAGAGCTTTCCAGCAATATATAATAGTTCATACTTTATTCGGGAATTGACGACGTAAATTGGCGCTCAACGCCAATTCCATGTTGCTGTCTGGAGTAAAACGCCAGAAGCACGTCACGACCCGGAGTTGAACGCCCAAAACACGTTACAACTTGGCGTTCAACTCCAAAAGAAGCCTCAGCTCGTGGATAGATCAAGCTCAGCCCAAACATACACCAAATGGGCCCCGGAAGTGGATTTATGCATCAATTACTTATTCCTGTAAACCATAGTAGCTAGTTTATTATAAATAGGACTTTTTACTAGTGTATTAGACATCTTGGGACGATTAGTTCTCAGATCATGGGGGCTGGCCACTCGGCCATGCCTGAACCTTTCACTTATGTATTTTCAACGGTGGAGTTTCTACACACCATAGATTAAGGGTGTGGAACTCTGCTGTACCTCAAGTTTCAATGCAATTTCTACTATTTTCTATTCAATTCTCTTTATTCCTATTCTAAGATATTCGTTGCACTTCAACTTGATGAATGTGATGATTCGTGACACTCATCATCATTCTCACCTATGAACGTGCGTGACTGACAACCACTTCCGTTCTACCTTAGACCGGGCGCATATCTCTTGGATTCCTTAAACAGAATCTTCATGGTATAAGCTAGAATTGATGGCGGCATTCATGGGAATCCGGAAAGTCTAACCTTGTTTGTGATATTCCGAGTAGGATTCCGGGATTGAATGACTGTGACGAGCTTCAAACTCCTGAAGGCTGGGCGTTAGTGACAGACGCAAAAGAATCAAGGGATTCTAATCCAACCTGATTGAGAATCGACAGATGATTAGCCGTGCTGTGACAGAGCATTTGGACCATTTTCACTGAGAGGATGGGATGTAGCCATTAACAACGGTGATGCCCTACATACAGCTTTCCATGGAAAGGAGTAAGAAGGATTGGATAAAAGCAGTAGGAAAGCAGAGATTCAGGAGGAGCACAGCATCTCCATACGCCTATCTGAAATCCCTATCATTGGATTACATGAGTAACTTTATCTTTATTTTATGTTTATTATTTATTATTAATTTTCAAAAATCCATAATCAATTATTATCCACCTGACTGAGATTTACAAGATGACCATAGCTTGCTTCATACCAACAATCTCTGTAGGATCGACCCTTACTCACGTAAGGTATTACTTGGATGACCTAGTACACTTGCTGGTTAGTTGAACGGAGTTGTGTCCACACATAGTAAAGAGCCATTATAATTATTCCATACAACAACAAAGAATACAACATTGATGATCACAATTTCGTCCACCAAAGCCTGAAACACTTAACACACAGATCAAGGCATCGAATGGTAATAAGAGAGGTTTAAGATTAGCTAAATTAAGACCAAAGAAGCATGTTTTCAATCATAGAACTGAACTAGGAAGGAATTGTAAAATCATGCAAATCATATGAATAAGTGGGTGAAAAGCTTGATAAAACCACTCAATTAAATACAATATAAACCATAAAATAGTGGTTTATCAGACATTCATCAGTATAATGACTATAATCAGTGCAAATCACGCATATTCTTTGTGGAACCAACTGTTGGCTTTGTTGTGGCAGGGGAGGCTGAGATTGTTGTGCTTGTTGTTGATTAAACTGTATTTGTTTTAGTAGGTTGGTCATTTTACATATACTCTGGGTCAGAGCAGTAGTCTTCTTGCAAGAGGAAACCTCAGCAACAATTTTTGGGTGGCTGTGCCTATGCCTGTGATTCCTAGTGGATTCAGCTAAGTCGCTGATCAATTGCCATGCTTCATCTTCAGTCTTGTACTTTTTCATAGAACCATTACTAGCACCTTCCAATGTGGTCTTATCTTGAGGCTTCATGCCTTGTGTGAAGTAGCTGATCAATACCATCTTGCCAATCATGTGATGGGGGCATGGGTCCAGAAGATTGTTGAAGCGCTCCCAATATTCATAAGAGTCTCAGATTTACCTTGAATTATCATAGAAATTTCTTTTCTCAATCTATCAGTAACTTCAGCTGGAAAGTATTTTTCCAAAAATTCTCTTCTATGCATATCCCAGTTAGTAACAGTTGCTTCAGGTTGAGTGTAGTACCATTCCCTCGCCTTTCCCTCAAGAGAAAATGGGAAAGCAGTTAACAGAATAGAAGTTTCATCTGCACCATGACGCCTAACAGTAGAACAGGCTGTTTGGAAATCCCTAAGGTGCTTAATAGGCTCTTGAGTAGGTAAGCCATGAAACTTGGGCAACAAGTTGATTAGTGCAGTTTTCAGCTCAAAATCTACAGCCAGAGTTGGGTGATGCACTTGATACGGCTGCAGTGTAAAATCTGGGGCTCTAGCTTCCTGGAGAGTAATCCTCCTAGGTGCTGCCATGTTACCTACACGTGAATTAACTGAATCAGTAGTAAATGAGCTTATTTCGCTCTCAGATGGCGGTTCAGATTCGCCCTTAGATGAGATTGGTGAATCGATAACAATCACTTCACCATCCTCAGAGGCTAACCAACGTCGAGCTCGCCTAATACGTGAAAGATTCCTTTCAATTTCAGGATCAAAAGCGGCTAAGCTCGGATCAGGAAATGAACGCGTCATTCAATGAGAAAAACAAAGAGCTCATGGTAATAAAACAAAATAAAATAATATGCAAATAAATAAATTCCAACCAATGAATTAGCACGCTATTGCAACTCCCCAGCAACGGCGCCAAAGATTGACGGAGGCAAAAATTGATCGATTAAGAATTTAATGGAATAAATACGTTGCAAGTACAGTTCTTAACTAGTGAAAATCCGCTTATCAATTTAAAAGGGTTGTCACAAAATTAGAATAAAAATACTGGGAGTATTAATCCCAGGTCGTCTCCCAACGAGTTGACAAAAGAGTGTAGCTTATTGGTAAGAGGTTTTCCAAGAAATGTTGAGTTTAAGAAATAGGAAAATAAATAAGAGAATTTATGTAATTTAAATAAAGATCTTGATTGGGAGATGATTTATTGGAAGTTCTATCCTTGTTGGATTTTTCTCAAGATCAATTGATAATTGGTAGTTGTTTCCACTTAGTTATCCTTTACTGAATAAAGGAAAGTCAAGTAAGTTGGAAGTCAACTTCTATTCACAAGTTCTAATCTTCTCCGTTGGGAAGGATTAGAGTTAGTGACTAGAGAGTCAACTAACATTAAACCCAATTACAATTTGACACTTGAGTAATCCAACTCAAAGTTCTCCTTTTAATCAACTCCCAATCATGAATGCAGACTTCACAAAATTAAAAGGAAAAATAAAGAAAGGCATGATAAACAATAATAAAAGATCAATTAAAAATAAAAATAGTTCTTGTATTAATAAACTCTAAAAATAATCCAATTGTAACTCTAAACAAATTAAGGATATGAAAGAGTAAGTAAAAAGTAAGAAAACAAATTAGAATGACGAAGTGTTGGCAGAGGTAACAACTCTTCTCAATATCCAAATCCAAAAGCAAATAAAATTCTAAGAACTATGAATGTATAGAGAGAAAACCTAGAGGAGGAGTAAAATCCAATCTAAAAACTAAAAACTATCCTAATGAGAATCTCCCCTGAGTCTCTGCATGTTCCCTAGCTTTAGTCTGGGTTTCTGGGCGAAAAACTGGGTCAAAATGTGGCCCAAAATCGCCCCCAGCAATTTCTGTAAATTCTGCAGATCGCGCATGTCACGCGTACACGTCGTCCACGCGATCGCATCATCCAGCATTTTTCCTCGCCACACGTACGCGTCATCCACGCAGATTTCAATCCATGCGTTCGCGTCAGGCACGCGAACGCTTCACTACGATTTTCTCCATTTCGCGCAGTCGCATGAGCCATGCGTCCGCATCGGTATTCGCTGGCCATCTCCTTGATTTCTTGTGTTCCTTCCATTTTTGCAAGCTTTCTCTCCATTCTCTAAGCCGTTCCTGCCCTATGAAGCCTGAAACACTTAACACACGGATCACGGCATCGAATGATATAAAAGAGAATTAAAATACACAATAAAAATATCTCTAGGAAGCAAGTTTTCAACCATAGAACAACTTTGGGAAGGAATTGTAATATCATGCTAATCATATGAATAAGTGGGTAAAGACTTGATAAAACCACTCAATTAAACACAATATAAATCATAAAATAATGGTTTATCACTTGTGACAAACAAATTTTTGTATGAAAGGATTGTTGTTGGTTTAGAAACTATACTTGCAACGAGAATTTATTGTGAATTCTAAACCGCCAAAAATCTGATCATCAGAGTCCCGCAACAATGACCATGGAAAGCTTTTTTTATTTTATTTTGGACGTGGCTTTGGGCCAGCAGTCCGACCTGGCCCAAAACAACAGAACAATTTGCTCTACAGCCCAGCCCAATCCCCCACCAGACCCAAATGAAACCCGACCCTACGAGACATATACATATGAATTATTTTTTTCCGATATTTTTCCTAGAGAAAGATTAAACCAAACGGATATAATGGGGCACAATATTTAATGTTAATGGTTTGAATTGTCAGCTAACAACTCAGTGGGGTGAAGATGCCTCTGCCCTCCAGGCTTTAATCGACCGGTCCGTGCCAGATTAGCGTCACAGGTGTCAGTCAACAAGAACACCATTGTGCTGTGAAAACATGATGCCATTAGCAGAGACATGAATATGAACCCTCGTTGCGCATTGCTATTTCAAAAGCCAGTCTTTCACTCTCCCCGTGAACTATTGAACATACAATGCAGGGATCATCTTCTATAAGCTCGTCCTCTGTCGATGCACCGATGCCTCGCTGCCACTGTGGCGTGAGGTGGTGCACGAAATTGTGATCACTACAACTCAAATAATCCCTAGTAATGGCTCCAAAGACTTGGTACTCAATACCATGGCATAAACACAACTTCGCACAACTAACCAGCAAGTGCACTGGGTCGTCCAAGTAATAAACCTTACGCGAGTAAGGGTCGATCCCACGGAGATTGTTGGTATGAAGCAAGCTATGGTCACCTTGTAAATCTTAGTCAGGCAGACTCAAATGGGTATAGATGATGAATAAAACATAAAGATAAAGATAGAGATACTTATGTATATCATTGGTGAGAGCTTCAGATAAGCGAATGAAGATGCCTTCCCTTCCGTCTCTCTGCTTTCCTACTGTCTTCATCCAATCCTTCTTACTCCTTTCCATGGCAAGCTTATGCAAGGGTTTCACCGTTGTCAGTGGCTACCTCCCATCCTCTCAGTGGAAATGTTCAACGCACCCTGTCACGGCACGGCTATCCATCTGTCGGTTCTCGGTCAGGCCGGAATAGAATCCAGTGATTCTTTTGCGTCTGTCACTAACGCCCCGCCTGCTAGGAGTTTGAAGCACGTCACAGTTATTCAATCATTGAATCCTACTCAGAATACCACAGACAAGGTTAGACCTTCCGGATTCTCTTGAATGCCGCCATCAGTTCTTGCCTATACCACGAAGACTCTGATCTCACGGAATGGCTGGCTCGTTTGTCAGGCGAGCACTCGGTTGTCAGGCGATCAACCATGCATCGTGTATCAGGAATCCAAGAGATAAACACTAGAGCCTTGTTTGCTTGTAGAACAGAAGTGGTTGTCAGTCACTTTGTTCATAAGTGAGAATGATGATGAGTGTCACGGATCATCACATTCATCAAGTTGAAGAACAAGTGATATCTTGGACAAAGAACAAGCGGAATTGAATAGAAGAACAATAGTAATTGCATTAATACTCGAGGTACAGCAGAGCTCCACACCTTAATCTATGGTGTGTAGAAACTCCACCGTTGAAAATACATAAGAACAAGGTCTAGGCATGGCCGAATGGCCAGCCTCCCAAAGTGATCAAAAGATCTAAAGAAAAAGGTTCCAAAGATCAGAAGATGATTAATACAATAGTAAAAGGTCCTACTTATAGAAAACTAGTAGCCTAAGGTGTACAAAGATGAGTAAATGACATAAAAATCCACTTCCGGGCCCACTTGGTGTGTGCTTGGGCTGAGCAATGAAGTATTTTCGTGTAGAGACTCTCCTTGGAGTTAAACGCCAGCTTTTGTGCCAGTTTGGGCGTTTAACTCCCATTTTGGTGCCAGTTCCGGCGTTTAACGCTGGAATTTCTGAGGGTGACTTTGAACACCAGTTTGGGCCATCAAATCTTGGGCAAAGTATGGACTATCATATATTGCTGGAAAGCCCAGAATGTCTACTTTCCAACGCCGTTAAGAGCGCGCCAATTGGGTCTCTGTAGCTCCAGAAAATCCACTTCGAGTGCAGGGAGGTCAGAATCCAACAGCATCTGCAGTCCTTTTCAGTCTCTGAATCAGATTTTTGCTCAGGTCCCTCAATTTCAGCCAGAAAATACCTGAAATCACAGAAAAACACACAAACTCATAGTAAAGTCCAGAAAAGTGAATTTTAACTAAAAACTAATAAAAATATACTAAGAACTCAACTAAAACTACCAAAAACATACTAAAAACAATGCCAAAAAGCGTACAAATTATCCGCTCATCACAACACCAAACTTAAATTGTTGCTTGTCCCCAAGCAACTGAAGATCAAATAAGATAAAAAGAAGAGAATATGCAATGAACTCCTAAAACATCTATGAAGATCAATATTAATTAGATGAGCGGGGCTTTTAGCTTTTTGCCTCTGAATAGTTTTGGCATCTCACTCTATCCTTTGAAATTCAGAATGATTGGCTTCTTTAGGAACTCAGAATCTAGATAGTGTTATTGATTCTCCTAGTTAAGTATGATGATTCTTGAACACAGCTACTTATTGAGTCTTGGCCGTGGCCCAAAGCACTCTGTCTTCCAGTATTACCACCGGATACATACTTGCCACAGACACATAATTGGGTGAACCTTTTCAGATTGTGACTCAGCTTTGCTAGAGTCCCCAACTAGAGGTGTCCAGGGTTCTTAAGCACACTCTTATTGCCTTGGATCACAACTTTATTTCTTTCTTTTTCTTTCTTTTTCTCTTTCTTTTTTCATTTTTTTTTGCCTCTTTTTTTTTTTCACTGCTTTTTCTTGCTTCAAGAATCATTTTTATGATTTTTCAGATCCTCAGTAACATGTCTCCTTTTTCATCATTCTTTCAAGAGCCAACATTCATGAACCACAAATTCAAAAGACATATGCACTGTTCAAGCATACATTCAGAGAACAAAAGTGTTGCCACCACATCAAAATAATTAAACTGTTATAAAATTCAAAATTCATGCAATTCTTATCTTTTTCAATTAAGAACAATGTTTATTTAAGAAAGGTGATGGATTCATAGGACATTCATAACTTTAAGGCATAGACACTAAGATACTATTGATCACAAGACACTAACATGGACAAACATAAAGCACAATTTTCGAAAAATAGAAAAATAAAGAACAAGGAGATTAAAGAACGGGTCCACCTTAGTGATGGCGGCTTGTTCTTCCTCTTGAAGGTCTTATGGAGTGCTTGAGCTCCTCAATGTCTCTTCCTTGTCTTTGTTGCTCCTCTCTCATGATTCTTTGATCTTCTCTAATTTCATAGAGGAGGATGGAATGTTCTTGGTGCTCCACCCTTAGTTGTCCCATGTTGGAACTCAATTCTCCTAGGGAGGTGTTTAGTTGCTCCCAATAGTCTTGTGGAGGAAAGTGCATCCCTTGAGGTATCTCAGGGATCTCATGATGAGAGGGGTCTCTTGTTTGCTCCATCCTTTTCTTAGTGATGGGCTTGTCCTCATCAATGGGGATGTCTCCCTCTATGTCAACTCCCACTGAATAACAGAGGTGACAAATGAGGTGAGGAAAGGCTAACCTTGCTAAGGTAGAGGACTTGTCCGCCACCCTATAGAGTTCTTGGGCTATAACCTCATGAACTTCCACTTCTTCTCCAATCATGATGCTATGAATCATGATGGCTCGGTCTAGAGTAACTTCGGACCGGTTGCTAGTGGGAATGATTGAGCGTTGGATAAACTCCAACCATCCTCTAGCCACGGGCTTGAGGTCATGCCTTCTCAATTGAACCGGCTTCCCTCTTGAATCTCTCTTCCATTGGGCGCCCTCTTCACAAATGTCAGTGAGGACTTGGTCCAACCTTTGATCAAAGTTGACCCTTCTTGTGTAAGGATGTTCATCTCCTTGCATCATAGGCAAGTTGAATGCCAACCTTACATTTTCCGGACTAAAATCCAAGTATTTCCCCCGAACCATTGTAAGCTAATTCTTTGGATCCGTGTTCACATTTGATCATGGTTCTTGGTGATCCATGCATTGGCATAGAACTCTTGAACCATCAAGATTCCGACTTGTTGAATGGGGTTGGTAAGAACTTCCCAACCTCTTCTTCGGATCTCATGTCGGATCTCCGGATATTCACTCTTTTTGAGTGAAAAAGGGACCTCGGGGATCACCTTCTTCAAGGCCACAACTTCATAGAAGTGGTCTTGATGCACCCTTGAGATGAATCTCTCCATCTCCCATGACTCGGAGGTGGAAGCTTTTGCCTTCCCTTTCCTCTTTCTAGAGGTTTCTCCGGCCTTAGATGCCATAAATGGTTATGGAAAAACAAAAAGCAATGCTTTTACCACACCAAACTTAAAAGGTTTGCTCGTCCTCGAGCAAAAGAAGAAAGAAGAGAGTAGAAGAAGAAGAAATGAGGGAGAAGGGAGTGGCTTTATGTTCGGCCAAAGAGGGGGAGAAGTGGTGTTTAGGTTGTGTGAAAATGAAGGGGTGAAGAAGGGTTTATATAGGAGAGGGGGGGCTCATGGTCGGTTATGTATGGGTGGGTTTGGGAGGAAAGTGGTTTGAATTTGAATGGTGAGATAGGTGGGGTTTTATGAAGGATGGATGTGAGTGGTGAAGAGAAAGATGGGATTTGATAGGTGAAGGGTTTTTGGGGAAGAGGTGTTGAGGTGATTGGTGAATGGGTGAAGAAGAGAGAGAGAGTGGTGGGGTTGGTGGGGATCCTGTGGGGTCCACAGATCCTGTGGTGTCAAGGAAAAGTCATCCCTGCACCAAATGGCATTCAAAATCACGTTTTGAGCCAATTCTGGCGTTAAACGCCGGGCTGGTGCCCATTTCTGGCGTTTAACGCCAGGTTCTTGCCCTTTTCTGGCGTTTAACGCCAGTCTGGTGCCCCTTTCTGGCGTTAAACGCCCAGAATGGTGCCAGACTGGGCGTTAAACGCCCAACTGCTAGCCTCACTGGCGTTTAAACGCCAGCAATATCTTCCTCCAGGGTGTGCTGTTTTTCTTCCTGTTTTTCATTCTGTTTTTGCTTTTTCAATTGATTTTGTGACTTCTCATGATCATCAACCTACAAAATAAAATAAAATAACAAAAGAAAATAGATAAAATATAACATTGGGTTGCCTCCCAACAAGCGCTTCTTTAATGTCAGTAGCTTGACAGAGGGCTCTCATGGAGCCTCACAGATACTCAGAGCAATGTTGGAACCTCCCAACACCAAACTTAGAGTTTGAATGTGGGGGTTCAACACCAAACTTAGAGTTTGGTTGTGGCCTCCCAACACCAAACTTAGAGTTTGACTGTGGGGGCTCTGCTTGACTCTGATTTGAGAGAAGCTCTTCATGCTTCCTCTCCATGGTGACAGAGGGATATCCTTGAGCCTTAAACACAAAGGATTCTTCATTCACTTGAATGATCAGTTCACCTCCATCAACATCAATCACAGCCTTTGCTGTGGCTAGGAAGGGTCTGCCAAGGATGATGGATTCATCCATGCATTTCCCAGTCTCTAGGACTATGAAATCAGTAGGGATGTAATGGTCTTCAATCTTCACCAAAACATCCTCTATAAGTCCATGAGCTTGTTTTCTTGAGTTGTCTGCCATCTCTAATGAGATTCTTGCAGCTTGCACCTCAAAGATCCCTAGCTTCTCCATTACAGAGAGAGGCATGAGGTTTACACTTGACCCTAAGTCACACAGAGCCTTCTTGAAGGTCATGGTGCCTATGGTACAAGGTATTGAAAACTTCCCAGGATCTTGTTTCTTTTGAGGTAGTTCCTGCCTAGACAAGTCATCCAGTTCTTTGGTGAGCAAAGGAGGTTCATTTTCCCAAGTCTCATTACCAAATAACTTGTCATTTAGCTTCATGATTGCTTCAAGGTATTTAGCAACTTGCTCTTCAGTGACATACTCATCCTCTTCAGAGGAAGAATACTCATCAGAGCTCATGAATGGCAGAAGTAAGTCCAATGGAATCTCTATGGTCTCATTTTGAGCCTCAGATTCCCATGGTTCCTCATTAGGGAACTCATTGGAGGTTAGTGCATGCCCATTGAGGTCTTCCTCAGTGGCGTTCACCTCCTCTCCTTCCTCTCCAAATTTGGCCATGTTGATGGCCTTGCACTCTCCTTTTGGATTTTCTTCTGTATTACTTGGAAGAGTACTAGGAGGGAGTTCAGTAATTTTCTTGCTCAGCTGTCCCACTTGTGCCTCCAAATTCCTAATGGAGGACCTTGTTTCAGTCATGAAACTTTGAGTGGTTTTGATTAGATCAGAGACCATGGTTGCTAAGTCAGAGGGGTTCTGCTTAGAATTCTCTGTCCGTTGCTGAGAAGATGATGGAAAAGGCTTGCTATTGCTAAACCTGTTTTTTCCACCATTATTGTTGTTGAAACCTTGTTGAGGTCTCTCTTGATTTTTCCATGAGAAATTTGGGTGATTTCTCCATGAAGAATTATAGGTGTTTCCATAGGGTTCTCCTAGGTAATTCACCTCTTCCATTGAAGGGTTCTCAGGATCATAAGCTTCTTCTTCAGATGAAGCATCCTTAGTACTGCTTGGTGCATTTTGCATTCCAGACAGACTTTGAGAAATCAAATTGACTTGTTGAGTCAATATCTTGTTCTGAGCCAGAATGGCATTCAGAGTATCAATCTCAAGAACTCCTTTCTTCTGATTAGTCCCATTGTTCACAGGATTCCTTTCAGAAGTGTACATGAATTGGTTATTTGCAACCATTTCAATTAGCTCTTGAGCTTCTGTAGGCATCTTCTTCAGATGAAGAGATCCTCCAACAGAGCTATCCAAAGACATCTTGGATAGTTCAGAGAGACCATCATAGAAAATACCTATGATGCTCCATTCAGAAAGCATATCAGATGGACACTTTCTGATCAATTGTTTGTATCTTTCCCAAGCTTCATAGAGGGATTCTCCATCCTTCTGTCTGAAGGTTTGGACTTCCACTCTAAGCTTACTCAATTTTTGAGGTGGAAAGAACTTTGTCAAGAAGGCATTGACTAGCTTTTCCCATGAGTCCAGGCTTTCTTTAGGTTGTGAGTCCAACCATATCCTAGCTCTGTCTCTTACAGCAAAAGGGAATAGCATAAGTCTGTAGACCTCAGGGTCAACCCCATTAGTCTTGACAGTGTCACAGATTTGCAAGAATTCAGCTAAGAACTGATGAGGATCTTCCAATGGAAGTCCATGGAACTTGCAATTCTGTTGCATTAGAGAAACTAATTGAGGCTTAAGCTCAAAGTTGTTTGCTCCAATGGCAGGGATAGAGATGCTTCTCCCATAGAAGTCGGGAGTAGGTGCAGTAAAGTCACCTAGCACCTTCCTTGCATTGTTGGCATTGTTGTTGTTGTTTTCGGCTGCCATGGGTTCTTCTTCTTTGAAGAATTCGGTTAGGTTCTCTACAAAGAGTTGTGCCTTAGCTTCTCTTAGCTTTCGCTTCAAGGTCTTTTCAGGTTCAGGGTCAGCTTCAACAAGGATGCCTTTGTCTTTGTTCCTGCTCATATGAAAGAGAAGAGAACAAGAAAATGTGGAATCCTCTATGTCACAGTATAGAGATTCCTTAAGGTGTCAGAGGAACAGAAAAATAGAAGAAAAAGGTAGAAGAATTCGAACTTAATGAGATAGAGTTCGAATTGTGCATTTAGAAGGAGTGGTACTCCATAAATAGAAGGATGTGATAAGAGGGGAAGAGATTTTTCGAAAATTAATTAAAAGGATTTTAAAAACATTTTGAAAAACTTTAATTTGATTTTCGAAAATCAAGAGTGAGAAAGAGATCAAGTAATTTTTGAAAAAGATTTTGAAATTAGAAATTAAAAAGATTTGATTGAAAACTATTTTGAAAAAGATGTGATTAGAAAGATTGAAAAGTTATGGTTTTAAAAAGATGTGATTGAGAAGATATGATTTGAAAAACAATTTTAAAAAGATTTGATTTTTAAAAATTAATGACTTGCCTAACAAGAAAAGATATGATTCAAACATTAAACCTTTCTCAACAGAAAAGGAAACAAACTTGAGATGCTCAATCAAATCATTAATTGTTAGTAAGTATCTTTGAAAAAGGAAAGAAATTGATTTTGAAAATATTTGATTGAAAAGATTTGATTTGAAAAAGATTTGATTTTGAAAAACTTTGAAAACTTGAAAAAAATTGATTTGAAAACAAAATCTTCCCCCTTGTGCCATCCTGGCGTTAAACGCCCAGAATGGTATCCATTCTGGCGTTTAACGCCCAAAATGCTACCTTTTTGGGCGTTAAACGCCC
Organism: Arachis stenosperma; assembly: GCF_014773155.1. Lineage (NCBI taxonomy): Eukaryota > Viridiplantae > Streptophyta > Magnoliopsida > Fabales > Fabaceae > Arachis > Arachis stenosperma. The sequence goes on from NC_080379.1 coordinate 110,179,944, forward strand.
AACCAGGTACCCTGGCTGGCGTTTAAACGCCAGTCTGTCCTTCTTCACTGGGCGTTTTGAACGCCCAGCTTTTTCTGTGTAATTCCTCTGTTGCATGTTCTGAATCTTCAGTTCCCTGTACTATTGACTTGAAAATTGAACCAAGATCAAATAAACAATGCATGCTAGACACCAAACTTAAAATTTGACACTAGACTCAAACAAGAAACATAAAATATTTTTGGTTTTTTTTTATGATTTTGAAATTTTTTTGGTTTTTTTCGAAAATTAAGTGGAAAAGAAATAAAGATATCAAAATTCTTAATGAGAATTCCAGGAATCATGCAATGTTAGTCTAAAGCTTTAGTCTAAAGGAATTAGACATAGCTAGCCAAGCTTCAGCAGGACATTGCATTCAAGAGCTAAATTGATGAGGATCAATCAGCTTTGGTGATGATAAGAACATCACCTTGAAACACTAGAATTCATTCTTAAGAACTCTGAAGAAATACCTAATCTAAGCAACAAGATGAACCGTCAGTTGTCCATACACAAAACAATCCCCGGCAACGGCGCCAAAAACTTGGTGCACGAAATTGTGATCACTACAACTCAAATAATCCCTAGTAATGGCTCCAAAGACTTGGTGCTCAATACCATGGCATAAACACAACTTCGCACAACTAACCAGCAAGTGCACTGGGTCGTCCAAGTAATAAACCTTACGCGAGTAAGGGTCGATCCCACGGAGATTGTTGGTATGAAGCAAGCTATGGTCACCTTGTAAATCTTAGTCAGGCAGACTCAAATGGGTATAGATGATGAATAAAACATAAAGATAAAGATAGAGATACTTATGTATATCATTGGTGAGAGCTTCAGATAAGCGAATGAAGATGCCTTCCCTTTCGTCTCTCTGCTTTCCTACTGTCTTCATCCAATCCTTCTTACTCCTTTCCATGGCAAGCTTATGCAAGGGTTTCACCGTTGTCAGTGGCTACCTCCCATCCTCTCAGTGGAAATGTTCAACGCACCCTGTCACGGCACGGCTATCCATCTGTCGGTTCTCGGTCAGGCCAGAATAGAATCCAGTGATTCTTTTGCGTCTGTCACTAACGCCCCGCCTGCTAGGAGTTTGAAGCACGTCACAGTTATTCAATCATTGAATCCTACTCAGAATACCACAGACAAGGTTAGACCTTCCGGATTCTCTTGAATGCCGCCATCAGTTCTTGCCTATACCACGAAGACTCTGATCTCACAGAATGGCTGGCTCGTTTGTCAGGCGAGCACTCGGTTTTCAGGCGATCAACCATGCATCGTGTATCAGGAATCCAAGAGATAAACACTAGAGCCTTGTTTGCTTGTAGAATAGAAGTGGTTGTCAGTCACTTTGTTCATAAGTGAGAATGATGATGAGTGTCACGGATCATCACATTCATCAAGTTGAAGAACAAGTGATATCTTGGACAAAGAACAAGCGGAATTGAATAGAAGAACAATAGTAATTGCATTAATACTCGAGGTACAGCAGAGCTCCACACCTTAATCTATGGTGTGTAGAAACTCCACCGTTGAAAATACATAAGAACAAGGTCTAGGCATGGCCGAATGGCCAGCCTCCCAAAGTGATCAAAAGATCTAAAGAAAAAGGTTCCAAAGATCAGAAGATGATTAATACAATAGTAAAAGGTCCTACTTATAGAAAACTAGTAGCCTAAGGTGTACAAAGATGAGTAAATGACATAAAAATCCACTTCCGGGCCCACTTGGTGTGTGCTTGGGCTGAGCAATGAAGCATTTTCGTGTAGAGACTCTCCTTGGAGTTAAACGCCAGCTTTTGTGCCAGTTTGGGCGTTTAACTCCCATTTTGGTGCCAGTTCCGGCGTTTAACGCTGGAATTTCTGAGGGTGACTTTGAACGCCGGTTTGGGCCATCAAATCTTGGGCAAAGTATGGACTATCATATATTGCTGGAAAGCCCAGGATGTCTACTTTCCAACGCCGTTGAGAGCGCGCCAATTGGGCTTCTGTAGCTCCAGAAAATCCACTTCGAGTGCAGGGAGGTCAGAATCCAACAGCATCTGCAGTCATTTTCAGTCTCTGAATCAGATTTTTGCTCAGGTCCCTCAATTTCATCCAGAAAAAACCTGAAATCACAGAAAAACACACAAACTCATAGTAAAGTCCAGAAAAGTTAATTTTAACTAAAAACTAATAAAAATATACTAAGAACTCAACTAAAACTACCAAAAACATACTAAAAACAATGCCAAAAAGCGTACAAATTATCCGCTCATCATGAGGTCACCCATCAGAATTGCTTGAAAATATGATTATCCAGGCAGAAGGTTTTATGGATGTTCTGGGTACGAAACTAGCAGGAGATGCTCGTTCTTTCAGTGGTACGATCCAGAGCCTCTGGCTCGTTATTCCGATGTCATTCGCAAGAGGCTAGAAACCAACGAGGGCATTAGAAGCAAGAACATTGAGTTAAAAAAGAAAAGACAGGAACTCGTAGACAAGGTGCGTCGTTTGCAACAGTGTGTGCTTGAAACGACGTCAGAGCTCGAGGCTGCCGTTGCAGCAAATATAACCATGGAAGACAACATGCTTGCGAGCATCACGACGAGGAGGAGGCATGGAGTAGCGGTTATCGCACTGATATCTGTGATCGTTTTGTTGGTTTTTTTCCGCTCAAAGTCGCCAGTTGAGCCTTTTTTTTGACGACTTAAATACATTATTAATTCAATGGATTTGTTTAGCCTTAATTGTAGCTTGGATTTGTTTGCCTTGGCATTGTGTTTTCAATCTAATTACATAATTTTGATTTCCCGTATACATTCTACTAATTATAATAAACCACGATACACATCAATCCATTCGAAAAGCATATATAAACATACCCGGAATACAAACAACGATTAGATTTGGTCCGTAAGTACTCGCGACGGAATTACGCCGTGACAGCCTACGTGCCACATATGCGATCGTCTCACACAAGCGGGTGCTCCATCAGGGAACTAGAGAACCCACACCCACAATTATAACATGCTGAAGGGACATGTCACTCGGCCATTCACCTTTGAATGCGGTCACTTTGTGTCGGCTAACTAAATTAATCTGATTTAACGAAATCTCCATCACAAAAACACCGTTAGCACCACTTGCCCGTTTATGATTATTTTCGCGCACTGCGATCATACAATCACCCATGATCGTCACAGGATTCCATGGAACACCCAACTGACCAGCAACTCTTAGCTTGATGAATGGGATGATGATGCCAAGGCATCTTAAGCTAGTTTCACGAGCCTTTTTCTTTTGTTTTTAGTAGGTTTTATGTAACTTCTTGAGCTATAAGTAAGCAATTGGGTTAAAAGTTCATGTATGCCTAGATTCATTCAACCATGGTTTTTTTGATGCAATTTCATGAGAATTATGCCATAATTACTTGTATGCTAAGAATGATGCAATCTCTCATGATATTAGAAAGGCTTTGATGCATGTATTGGTTGATGACAGGTGAAGAATTGCATGGAAGGAGGTTGAAGAATGGCCATGGAAAGGATGAAGAGGAAGCAACGTTGGTGGCCAAAGTTGGACCACCAATGTTACCTCAAACGTTGAGAGGGAAGGCAGAGCAAAATCTGCTGCATAATTCTGATACTTACGTTGGAGGGAGCGTTGGTGAGCCAACATTACGTCCAACGCTTGATACAAAGTGCTTTCTAACAAAAATGAAAAAATTGTGGCGACGCGTATGCGTGCAATACGCGCACGCGTGGATTGTGAAATTTTGACAATCCACGCGCACGCGCAAGTAACGCGCACGCGTGGATAGGTCAACGTTGGAGGGAATGCTGCCAGTCCAACGTTGAGGCCAACATGCGTGATCTGAGCTCTAAAACTTGATTTTTGAAAAAGCGCATCGACGCGCATGCGTATGCTATGCGTACGCGTGAGCGTGAAATTTGGCAATCCATGCGCACACATAGGTGATGCGCACGCGTGGATGAATCAACATTGGAGGGAGCATTGTTGGTCCAACGCTGAGGCCAACGTGCACGAAAACGTTTCAAAATTGGATTTGGGAATTGTGCTTCCACGCGCATGCGTAGAAGACGTGCACGCATGGATGAGCATTTTGGTCCCAAACGCGCGCAAGCATTGGCACCGCAAACGCGTGAAGTGGTAAATTTACCATCCACACGCCCGCGTATGTCACGCATACGCGTGGACAAGAAAACGTTGGCACTTCAATTTTGAGTCAAACATTGCTTATAACGTCCAAAATCATTTTTCTCTGAAAGATGTTTGACTCAATGTTTGCCCTCAAATGTGAAGTCAAACGTGGGCATTAGAACTTTGCATTTCAAAGCACCTCTCGTCTCAACAGCATGGGAGCCAATTGGATCAACTTCAACAAAGGCCAAAAGCCCAATTGAGATGATTTGAAGATCAATTGAAGAAATTAGTATAAATAGCTTAGAGTTCAAGTTACGGACAGAGTATTGAAACTTTGCAAATTTTCCTTTTCTGCAACTTTGTCAATTCTGCAATGTATATTTCAATTTCATTTTTCATTCTGAGAGCTATGAACAACTAAACCCCTTCCATTGGGTTAGGAAGTTCTATTTTAATTCAATGGATCAATATTATTTTTCATCTTCTTCTTTTTTCTTTTCTCTTGATTTTTGTTAGAAAGCTTTCGATCTTAATTCAATTGGGTAGTTGTCTTGACAGAGAAGCTATCCATAATTGGAATTTCTCTCATCCTTGAGAGAAGGATGAAGAATTCATGCTAGAAATACTTTCTCACATTGGATTAGATTGGGGGTTGGATGAATATTGTGACATTTAATCCTACCAATACTTTGATCTATGAATTTGTGTGGTATAGTCAGTGACCAAACTTCAACTCTTCCCATGAGCAATTAAATCAAGACATTGGGCAATTGTTCATGCTTAGAGAGATTGGTGAGCCAAGACATTGGGATCCAATCATCTAAGATTGCCAAGCAAAGTCAATGAATGCATTGATTGAGGAAGAAATGAAAATGATTTTATCCGGAGAGTTCAATATCTCCTAAAATCTAATGAATCCCCTATTCTGATCTTACCCATTCTATTTACATTCTGTTCTTTTATTTCATGCTAAATTTCCATTCCCATTTAATTTCTTGCAATTTAAGCTTCTGCACTTTAATTACTTGCAATTTAAGTTTCTGCTCTTATTATTCTGCAATTTAATTTCTGTTCATTTACATTTATTGCACTTTAAGTTTCCTGCCAATTTACATTCTGCAATCCCAATTTCAAATCTGATTTAGTTCAACTAGAACAATCTTCCAATTAACATTGATCAACCAAGCAATCCATGTGGGATTCGACCTCACTCAATAGTGAGTTTTTACTTGACGATAATCCGGTGCACTTGCCGGTAGAAAATTGTTGAGAGACAGTTTTCGCGTATCAAGTTTATGGCGCCGTTGCCGGGGATTGGTTTTGTATTGACAATTACTAAATTGGAGGATAACTAGATTGAGCATTTTTCTTTTATTTTGTTAATTAAATTTCAATTTTAGCTATTTAATTTTACTTTTTGCAATTTTAGTTGTTTCTCTATATTTTTCTTTATTTCCTTACTTTCCATCAAGCTAACCCACTAACCATACTCTGTTTTAGTGGATTCTGCACTTGCTGTTTCTTGTACTTGTACATTGAATGACAAATAGAAGAAGGGAAACTTCAACCTCTTTTGATAGTGAGCCGGAGAAGACCTTTCTTAGATTAAGGAGGGAATCAAGAGGAAAGAAGGCTATTGGTGCAGAGGAAGAGGAGGAAGACTTGGATATAGACATGGAGGATGATATGGAAAACCATCATGAAGGAGAGGTAAACAATCATGCCAAAGGAGGTGCAGCTAACCCTGCTGAACCAGAGAGGAGAGTGTTGGGTTCCTACATTAATCCCAATCCTGGGAATTAGGGGAGCAGCATTCAAAAGCCAACCATCCATGCCAATAACTTCGAATTGAATCCTCAACTCATCACTCTCGTCCAAAATAATTGTTCTTTCAGAGGAAGTGCCCAATAAGACCCTAATCATCATCTCATTACATTCCTAAGGATCTGTGATACAGTAAATCAAATAGAGTTCATCCTGATGCCTACAGATTGCTTCTATTCCCATTCTTTCTAAGGGATAAAGCATCCAAGTGACTAAAATCATTTTCCAGGGAAAGCCTCACAGCTTGGGAGGATGTAGAGAATAAATTCTTGGCAAGGTTCTATCCCCCACAAAGAGTCCATAGGCTGAGAGCAGAGGTTCAAACATTCAGGAAGCAGGATGGTGAAACCTTGTATGAAGCATGGGAAAGATTCAAAGATTTGACAAGGAAATGCCCCCTGATATCTTTAATGAGTGGGTGTAACTACACATCTTTTATGAAGGGCTTTCCTATGAATAAAAGAAAATTGTGGACCACTCATCTGGAGGCTCCCTTAACAAGAAGAAAACTATTGAAGAAGCCATTGATGTCATAGAAATAGTGGCTGACAATGAGTATTTCTATGCCTCAGAGAGAAGCAACAACAGAGGAGTCATGGAATTAAACCATATGGATGCAATCCTGGCCCAAAATAAGATGATCACTAAGCAACTAGCTGATTTGACCAAGAAAATGAAGAAGAGTCAGGCTGCAGCCATCCATACTCAACCATCACTTTCAGGAGAGTTGGACACAGAGGAAGGAGTTAACTGGGAGGAAGCCAATTACTTTGGAAATTCATCTAGGCAAGCTCATGATCCATACTCAAAAACCTATAACCCTGGTTGGAGGAACCACCCAAACTTTGGATGGGAAAACCAACAAAACCAAGACCAAGACCATAAACCTCATAATCCCAACCAGTACACCTACTAACAATCCAATCCAAGATCATATCAAGATCCACACAATAATTCTTCTCAGCCACCATATCAAGCCCAAGCCAACCAGCCTCAACATCTAATTCCCACTCCACTATCAGAGGACAAACTATCCAGGATTGAAGTTGTTCTCACCAATCTTTGCAAGGAAGTCCAGGACAACAGAAATTTTAAGGAAGAAGTAAGAGATAGTATGCAAAGTCAAGGAGAGATTATTAAGAAGCTCTAACGTTAGGATTTTTTCTAGTAAATAATTTTATAAAAATAGTCGCGTTGTAGATATAGATTCTAAACCAACAGAAATCCCTTCATGCAAATGTTTTGGTTGTCATAATTAACAAACCCCTAAATAAATTAATAACCGAAGTATTTAAACATCGGGTTGTCTTCTCAAGGAATTGCAGGGAGGTATGTTCTTATTATTGGTTATGAAGATTGTGAATCAGGGTTTTTAAAGATGAGGAACAAGTAATTTAAATGGCAGGTAAAATAAATAAATAACTGTAAAATAGACTTTTGGCAAGGTATGAGAAACTGGAATTCCTATCCTAGTTATCCTTATCAATTGTGATGAGAATTGGATTTTTCTCCCACTTTGTTAACCTCTAACTATGAAGGTAAGTTAAGTGAATGAATTAATTCGAATCCTCAAGTCCGAGTCTTTCCCTGGGAAAAGTTAGAGTTATTGGATCTCGAATTAATTCTTGAAGAATTCCAATTTTCAGTCAACAATGAGTTTGATAACTCACGAGTTACCAATTAATCAACCAAAGCCAAAAGGGAATAAAATCTAGTTGAATGAAAATAATTTGGATAGAGCCCAAGCATCAGTAATATATAAATCTGAAATACCTCAATTGCATTACTAAAATAAAATCAATCCAAATATGAAGAATCATAAGCCAAATAAGTAACATCAATAATCAACAATTAAGAAAAGTCAAAATAAAAAGATATTGAACCTGATAAAAAGATGAGATAAAAATATTCCTAGTTCTAAAAATCCTAATCCTAATCCTAAGAGAGAGGAGAGAACCTCTCCCTCTAAAAACTACATCTAATCCTAAAATTATGAATTATGAAAAGCCTCCTGAGTCTCTGCATGTTTCCTGACTTTTATCTGTGTTTCTGGGCCAAAACCTGGGTTGAAATACGGCCCAGAATCTCTGCCCACGACTTTTGTAATTCTACAGATCGCACATGCCACGCGATCGCGTCATCCATGCGGATGCGTCATTCGCGTTTTTCCCTGCCACGCATTCGCGTCGTCCAGGCTTCCGCGTCACTTGTGCTTTTCCAATCCGCACGGTCGCGTGAGCCATGCGGCTGCGTCACTGCGAATTCCTTTCTTCTGCGCGGTCGCGTCGCTGACGCGTACGCGTCACTTCTCGCTGGTCATCTCCTCAATTTCTTGTGTTCCTTCCATTTTTGCAAGCTTCCTTCCCAATCTCTCACTCATTCATGCCCTATAAAGCCTGAAACACTTAACACACAGATCAAGGCATCGAATGGTAATAAGAGAGGATTAAGATTAGCTAAATTAAGACCAAAGAAGCATGTTTTCAATCATAGAACTAAACTAGGAAGGAATTGTAAAATCATGCAAATCATATGAATAAATGGGTGAAAAGCTTGATAAAACCAATCAATTAAATACAATATAAACCATAAAATAGTGGTTTATCAAGCTCAAATCTCAAGTAGGACACCTCTCATAGCAGATTCCTAAGTCTACTGATAGCTTCCCCAATGACACTGAGAAAAATCCAAGAAGGGAAATGAAGAAAGTGAGATGGGAAGAATGTAAGGCAGTTACTCTTGTGAATGAAGAAATCCTGGAAAAAGATACCAGCAAGCCAACAGAGCACAACCAAGGAAGTTCCCAGGGAAACATGGAGGAAAAGGAACAAGGAAATGGACCTGTACAGGGGAAAGAACCAAAAAGGAAGGAAATGCTGAAACCTTATGTGCCAAAGGCTCCATTTCCCCAGAGACTCAAGGGAGGTGAGAAAGAGATGTCATACTCAAGATTCATAAACATGTTTGTATCCCTCAGTGTCAACATACCTTTCATCAAAACTCTCCAACAGATGTCTACATACATCAAGTGCATGAAAGAGTTGCTGATCAAGAAAGGAACCTTGAAAGGGTGACAAACAGTAATAATGAACAAGGAATGTAGTGCCCTCATCAAAAAGGACTTACCTCTGAAAAAAAAAGATCCGGGGAGCATTCATATCCCCTGTGCCATAGGAGATACAAGGATTGATAGAGGATTCTGTGATCTAGGAGCTAGCATAAATGTGATGCCTCTGTCTCTCATGAAGAGGTTGCAAATCAATGAGCTCAAATCCACAGATGTAGTCATCCAATTAGCTGATAAAACTCAGAAGCAAGCTGAGGGAGTAGTCGAGAATGTATTAGTCAAAGTGGGAAATTACTTTCTCCCCACTGACTTTGTTGTTCTGGACATGGAAGAAAGTTACCTCCATCCAATCATCCTAGGGAGACTGTTTCTAGCCACTGCTAGAGCGCTCATAAATGTGGAACAAGGAGAGTTAATACTGAGAATACATGATAAATATCTCACCTTCCATGTTTTCAAATCCACACCTAAATATGAGCCAGAACCTAAAGAACCGAAGGATAATCATAGCAAAATGTGCCTGGAGGAAAGCAACAGTGAACCGAAAGTAGGACCCCTGAAACAATCTTTGGTGAACAAGCAAGAATTTCAAGAGATACAGCAACCAAGGGAGCTCAAGGAAGAACTTAAGCCACAAGAATCAGGAAGAGCAACCAACAAGGACCCCCTAACACAAGAGTTACGGGAGCGCTTCTGGAAGAAGGGAAAAGGTGATATCAATCCACCATCCACCAATCCCACCCCATCTTCCAACCATTCCATCTCAGTTACCTCAAGTGTTCACAATCAAAAAGGTCCTTTCCTTGGAGCATGTAGAAATCATCAAGGAATCAAGTGAAGATAGCTTCACTGTGCGGGGAGAGGACATGAGGCACTACAATCCTCCCTAACAGAGAACCAATGTCAAGCTAGTGACAATAAAAGAGTGCTACATAGGAGGCAACCCATGCTTTAGTTTATTGCTTTTACTGCTTTGATATGAATTATCACTGGTTTATTGCCATGAATTCAAGCCTTCATAGATAGAGTGAACGCTTGCATATGATATCTTGAAGCATATGATCCATCTCTAAGTTTAGTGTGCCTACAGGCAACTTAAAATGTTTTTCAAACATTAAAGATCATGTAGCCATCTTGATATATGCCTCAATATTTTCTTGGAGTATATAGCCAAACATTAAGTTTGGTGTTATATATATACTAAGAACATAAGTGATGAGAGTCAAATTTGATTTAAGCCTTGAATTTCATGAAAGTACAACCATGTTTTACATTTTTACATTCTTTTAGTTCATGTTTAAAGATAGAGAATAAAATGTTCTTATGATGATTTAATGACAAAAATGTTAAGCACGACCAACATCATTTCATAAGAGTCACTTAACCAATTTTCTTTATTTTCAATTTTTTGTTGCCACCTTCATTGCTTTTGTCGCTAAGTGTGGAGTGTGATGTTTTGGTTTTGTTGTGATGAATAGGTACATGGGAGTAGAGATTGAAGGAAAGGACAAGTCAAGATGGGGCATGGTCATCCTAGTGCTGAAAAAGGAAGTCACATGTCCTTCAAAGAGCTCCTTGGGAAGAAAAATTCTGCACATTGGATGGATAAGTATGCCTCCTTTAATAACCGAACCTACCCCCCAAAGAAGAGGCAAACTTTGTCCTCATTCAACTTTACATGCACACCCTTCATTCTCAACCATTCACAAAGAATCCTAACTATCCATTTTCCATCAGTGGTTACTATATATAGCCTTAAGTGTTTGGTGCCTCATAACTCAAGCTTCCACCCTTGTCACTCATAAACTCGATCTTGTATTCTTGAAAGCTCAAATTTATAATCGTGTCCTTTTGTGCTGCAAGTCACTCTTGTTCTATTTGTTTCCATACACTTTGCTTCACTTCCTAGCTACACTCTCATTCCACATAAGTCTCACTAGCCATACCTCATCACCCTTCGTCTACCATTACTCGGCCAAACACTAAGATAACTATGGCATCTTTATCAGGCCACAAAAGAAGAAAATGGAAAGAGCCTACTATTTAAGAAGAAAGAACCGAGTATGATCAATGGAAGTTCAGATCATCATTTCATGAAATACAATATATATGGATGAACTCCAAGTGGATATTGCCAGAAATCCCTTTTTAGCTGCTCGAAGATGAATGTCCAGAGATCTGAGAGAATATTAGAAAAAGAAAATGGGAGGCCCTCAGCAACTCGATCACCAGAATCAACACTAACATTATAAGGGAGTTTTACGCCAATACAGTGAGGCTTGATGCAACCATTCCCACTACTTATAAAATTTATGTAAGGGGTGTGGAGGTTGACTTTAGCGCGAAGACCATCATGAAAGTCTTAGGCCTGAGAGCAGCCCACTTCGACCAACCTGGTTACTAGGAAAGAATAAATGGCAATCCGGATTATGATGAAGTTGCTAGTGATATTTATGTGATTCATACTGATTGGAAGAGGGATATTCATAGGAGGCACAAACATCTGAGAAGAGGGGATCTCGCCGCTGAAGCAAAAGGGTGGTATGAACTTATAAGAAGATCAATCTTGGGCACTGTGAATACTTCAGAGGTCAACAAGAAAAGGGCCATCATGTTGCACTACATTATGGTAGGAGGGGAAATAAAAGTCCATGAGATCATTGAAAAGGACATTCAAAAGATCTCTGAGAAAAGCTCTGCTGAAGCATGGCTCTACTACCTGATGAGCGGATATTTTATACGCTTTTTGGGGGTAATTTCATGTAGATTTTAGTATATTTTAATTAGTTTTTAATAGAATTTTATTAGTTTTTAAGCAAAAATCATATTTCTGGACTTTACTATGAGTGTGTGTATTTTTCTGTAATTTCAGGTATTTTCTGGCTGAAATTGAGGGAGCTGAGCAAAAATCTGACTTAGGCTGAAAAAGGACTGCTGATGCTGTTGGATCCTGACCTCCCTGCACTCGAAATGGATTTTCTAGAGCTACAGGAGTCCAATTGGCGCGCTCTCAACGGCGTTGGAAAGTAGACATCCAGGGCTTTCCAGCAATATATAATAGTCCATACTTTGCGCAAGGATAGACGACGTAACTTGGCGTTGAACGCCAAGTTCATGCTGCTGTCTGGAGTTAAACGCCAGAAAAACGTCATGATCCGGAGTTGAACGCCAAAAACACGTCATAACCTGGAGTTTAACGCCAAGAAAGGCCTCTACTCGTGGATAGCTTTAATCTCAGCCCCAACACACACCAAGTGGGCCCCAGAAGTGGATTTCTGCACCAATTATCTTAGTTTATTCATTTTCTGTAAACCTAGGTTACTAGTTTACTATTTAAACAACTTTTACAGACATTTCTTGTACCTCATGACACTTTTAGATCTGAATTACATACTTTTGACGTCATGAGTCTCTAAACTCCATTGTTGGGGGTGAGGAGCTCTGCAGCGTCTCGATGATTTATCACAATTCCTTTGTTTTCCATTCAAACACGCGTGTTCTTATCTAAGATGTTTATTCGCGCTTAATTGTGAAGAAGGTGATGATCCGTGACACTCATCACCTTCCTCAATCCATGAACGTGTGCCTGACAACCACCTCCGTTCTACATCAGACTGAATGAATATCTCTTAGATTCCCCAACAGAATCTTCGTGGTATAAGCCGGATTGATGGCAGCATTCATGAGAATCCGGAAAGTCTAAACCTTGTCTGTGGTATTCCGAGTAGGATTCTGGGATTGAATGACTGTGACGTGCTTCAAACTCCTGAGGGCTGGGCGTTAGTGACAGACGCAAAAGAATCAATGGATTCTATTCCAACCTGATTGAGAACCGACAGATGATTAGCCGTGCTGTGACAGAGCATAGGAACGTTTTCACTGAGAGGATGGGAAGTAGCCATTGACAACGGTAACACCCTACATAGAGCTTGCCATGGAAGGAGCCTTGCGTGTATTGAAGGATTTCAAGGAAGAGTTGAAGTCAAAGGACAAAGCATCTCCAAAACTCCAACATATTCCCCAGTACTGCAAAACAAGTAACTCTATTGTTCACGTTTATCTTTCCAATCAAATCTAATTATTCCAACTTACAATTTTAAACACTTTGACATCCTAACTAGGATTAATAAAATAAACATTGATTGCTTCAAGCCAATAATCTCCGTGGGATCGACCCTTACTCACGTAAGGTATTACTTGGACGACCCAGTGCCCTTGCTGGTTAGTTGTGCGAATCACAAATTCGTGCACCAAGTTTTTGGCGCCGTTGCCGGGGATTATTGAGTTTGGACAATTGAAGGCATATTTTATTTCTTAGATTAGGAATAATTTATTTTTATTTTTATTGTTATAGAGTCATTAAATCTTGATAGGATAGCTTCTTTTCAAAAATTTCTTTTCAAAATTTATTATTTTTCTTTTAATTAATTGCTAATTTTCGTGAGTTTAGTGTCTTGTTCTAAGTTTGGTGTTAATTGCATATTTTATATTTTCTCTAAAATTTTCGTGTTAGTGTTCTTGGTTCTTCCTTGATTTTCAAGTTGTTCTTGATAATTGGTTATACCCTTTGGAACCTTTTTCAAAAATAATTTTTCTTGGATTAAATCTTGTACCAAACTCTAAGTTTGGTGTTTTCTTGTTAAGTTTTCTTTAATTTTCGAAAATTTGTCTTGGTTTTCTAAAAATTTTAAGTTTGGTGTTCTTTCTTTTGTTCTTGGTGTTCTTGTGAATCTTTAAGGTGTTCTTGAATTTTTCTTGTGTCTTGATCTTAAAATTTTTAAGTTTGGTGTTCCTTGGTGTTTTCCCTCCAAAAATTTTCGAAAATAAGGAGCATTAGATCTAAAAATTTTTAAGTCTTGTGTCTTTTGTGTGTTTTTCTCTTTCATTATAAAATTCGAAATTCAAAAAAATTTATTTTCTAACCAATTTTAAAACTACTTTTTCGAAATTTTTAATATAAAATCCAAATTTCAATTTCGAATTTTTCGGAAAATTTTCACAAAGTATTTTCAAAATATTTTTTTATATATTCCATTTTATTTATTCCACAACTATAAAATAAATAATTATCAACATATAAATTATCCCTTGTATTCCATCATGGAAGTAAGTATGAATGGACAAGACAAGAGGACTCTGGGGTCATATGCCAACCCCACTACTACTTCATATGGGAGTAGTATCTGTATACCCTCCATTGGAGTTAGTAGCTTTGAGCTGAATCCTCAGCTCATTATCATGGTGCAGCAAAACTGCCAGTATTCTGGTCTTCCACATGAAGAACCTACAGAGTTTCTGGCACAATTTCTGCAAATTGCTGATACAGTACATGATAAAGAAGTAGATCAGGATATCTACAGATTATTACTGTTTCCATTTGCTGTAAAAGATCAAGCTAAGAGGTGGTTAAATAACCAGCCTAAGAACAGCATAAAAACATGGAAACAGCTGTCAGAAAAATTCCTGAATCACTATTTCCCTCCCAAAAGGATGACACAGCTAAGGCTAAACATCCAAGGCTTCAAACAAGGAGATAATGAATCCCTTTATGATGCCAGGGAGAGATACAGAGAGATGCTAAGAAAATGCCCCTCTGAAATGTTTTCAGAATGGGTGCAATTAGACATCTTCTACTATGGGCTTACAGAAAAAGCTCAGATTTCTCTAGACCACTCAGCTGGTGGATCTATACACATGAGAAAAACAATTGAAGAAGCTCAAGAGCTTATTGATACAGTTGCCAGAAATCAGCATTTGTACCTAAGCAGTGAATCCTCTATTAAAGAAGAAGCTAAAACAGTAACTGCAGAACTCAGTCCAATGGATCAGGCTAATGAATTCAATCAGCAATTAGATTTTCTAACTCAACAGCTAGCCGAATTCAAGGAAATATTACAGGAAACAAGAATGGCTAACAGGAACATGGAAGTACAATTAAAGCAGACAGAAAAGCAACTGTCAAAACAAATAACAGAAGAATGCCAAGCAGTTCAATTAAGAAGTGGGAAAACATTAAATACCTCACTTCAAAGCAGCAGGAAACCAAGAAATGAACAAGAGGATACTCAAAATCCCTCTGAGGACAATCAGAGCCCAAAGAGGAACAAAGCTGGCGCTGAACGCCCAGATCATGCTCATTCCTGGCATTCAACGCCAGAAACAAGCATGAATCCGGCGTTGAACGCCCAAAGGGAGCATGGTTCTGGCGTTCAAACGCCAGTAACAAACAAGGAAGTGGCGTCTAACGCCACTCCAGCTCCCACCACTGGCATTCAAATGCCAGTAGGGAATAAGTCACATACAAGTGCTGACCTTTCTAAAAAGGCTTCCCAACCCACTCCTGTAGGTAATAAACCTGCAGCAACTAAGGTTGAGGAATACAAAGCCAAAATGCCTTATCCTCAAAAACTCCGCCAAGCGGAACAGGATAAGCAATTTACCCGCTTTGCAGACTATCTCAGGACTCTTGAAATAAAGATTCCGTTTGCAGAAGCACTTGAGCAAATACCTTCTTATGCTAAGTTCATGAAAGAAATCTTAAGTCATAAGAAGGATTGGAGGGAAACTGAAAAAGTCTACCTCACTGAAGAATGCAGTGCAGTCATTCTGAAAAGCTTACCTGAGAAGCTTAAAGATCCTGGGAGCTTTATGATACCATGCACATTAGAAGGTAATTGTACCAAGCAAGCTTTATGTGATCTTGGGGCAAGTATCAACTTAATACCTGCATCTACTATCAGAAAGCTTGGTTTAACTGAAGAAATTAAACCAACCAGGATATGTCTTCAACTTGCTGATGGCTCCATTAAATACCCATCAGGCGTGATTGAAGATATGATTGTCAAGGTTGGGCCATTCGCCTTTCCTACTGACTTTGTGGTGCTGGAAATGGAGGAGCACAAGAGTGCAACTCTCATTCTAGGAAGACCCTTCCTAGCAACTGGCCGAACCCTCATTGATGTCCAAAAAGGGGAAGTAACCTTGAGAGTCAATGAGGAAGAATTCAAGTTGAATGTTGTCAAAGCAATGCAACACCCAGACACCCCAAATGACTGCATGAGTGTTGATATTATTGACTCTCTGGTAAGAGAGGTCAATATGGCTGAGAGTCTCGAATCAGAGCTAGAGGACATCTTTAAAGACGTCCAGCCTGATCTGGAGGAGTCAGAGAAAATAGTGGAACCTCTGAAAATCCCTCAGGAAGAGGAGAAACCTCCTAAACCCGAGCTCAAACCATTACCACCTTCCCTAAAATATGCATTTCTGGGAGAAGGTGAAACCTTTCCTGTAATTATAAGCTCTACCTTAGAGCCACAGGAAGAGGAAGCACTAATTCAAGTGCTAAGGATGCACAAGACAGCTCTTGGGTGGTCCATTAGTGATCTTAAGGGCATTAGCCCAGCCAGATGCATGCACAAAATCTTGCTGGAGGATGATGCCAAGCCAGTGGTTCAACCACAAAGGCGGCTGAATCCAGCTATGAAAGAAGTGGTGCAGAAAGAGGTCACTAAATTACTAGAGGCTGGGATTATTTATCCTATTTCTGACAGCCCCTGGGTGAGCCCTGTCCAAGTTGTCCCTAAGAAGGGTGGCATGACAGTAATTCATAATGAAAAAAATGAACTGGTTCCGACAAGAACAGTTACAGGATGGCGTATGTGTATTGATTATAGAAGGCTCAATATAGCCACCAGAAAGGATCATTTTCCTTTACCATTCATAGACCAAATGCTAGAAAGACTAGCAGGTCATGAATACTACTGCTTCCTGGATGGATATTCAGGCTATAATCAAATTGCAGTAGATCCCCAGGATCAGGAGAAAACGGCATTCACCTGCCCATCCGGAGTATTTGCATACAGAAGGATGCCATTTGGCCTGTGCAATGCACCTGCAACTTTTCAGAGGTGCATGCTCTCAATTTTCTCTGATATGGTGGAAAAATTCCTGGAAGTCTTCATGGATGATTTTTCAGTATTTGGAGACTCATTCAGCTCCTGCCTTAACCACTTAGCACTTGTTCTGAAAAGATGCCAAGAGACTAACCTGGTTTTAAACTGGGAAAAGTGTCACTTTATGGTGACTGAAGGAATTGTCCTTGGGCACAAAATATCGAACAAGGGGATAGAGGTGGACCAAGCTAAAGTAGAGGTAATTGAAAAATTACCACCACCTGCCAATGTTAAGGCAATCAGAAGCTTTCTGGGGCATGCAGGATTCTATAGGAGGTTTATAAAGGATTTTTCAAAAATCGCCAAACCTCTGAGCAACCTGCTAGCTGCTGACACGCCATTTATCTTTGATAAAGAGTGTCTGCAGGCATTTGAGACTCTGAAAGCTAAATTGGTTACAGCACCAATCATCTCTGCACCAGACTGGACATTACCATTTGAATTGATGTGTGATGCCAGTGACCATGCCATTGGTGCAGTATTGGGACAAAGGCATGACAAGCTTCTGCACGTCATTTACTATGCCAGCCGTGTTCTAAATGATGCACAGAAGAATTACACAACCACAGAAAAAGAGCTACTTGCAGTGGTTTACGCCATTGACAAATTCAGATCCTATTTAGTAGGATCAAAAGTGATTGTGTACACTGATCATGCCGCTCTTAAGTATCTACTCACAAAGCAGGATTCAAAACCCAGACTCATCAGATGGGTGTTACTTCTGTAAGAGTTTGATATAGAAATAAGAGACAGAAAAGGGACAGAGAATCAAGTAGCAGATCACCTGTCCCGAATTGAACCAGTGGAAGGGGCGTCCCTCCCTCTCACTGAGATCTCTGAAACTTTTCCGGATGAGCAACTCTTTGCCATCCAGGAAGTGCCATGGTTTGCAGACATTGCAAACTACAAGGCAGTGAGGTTCATACCCAAGGAGTACAGTAGGGTGCAGTCAAAGAAATTAATCACAGATGCAAAGTACTATCTTTGGGATGAACCATATCTCTTCAAGAGATGCGCAGACGGAGTAATCCGTAGATGTGTGCCTAAGGAAGAAGCACAAAAGATTTTATGGCACTGCCATGGATCACAGTATGGAGGACATTTTGGAAGTGAGCGGACAGCCACAAGAGTCCTCCAAAGTGGCTTCTACTGGCCTACTCTCTATAAAGATTCCCGAGCATTTGTGCTTAATTGTGACAGCTGCCAAAGATCTGGCAATCTACCTCACAGTTATGCCATGCCTCAACAAGGGATCTTGGAGATTGAGTTGTTTGATGTATGGGGCATTGACTTCATGGGACCTTTCCCACCATCATACTCAAACACTTATATTCTGGTGGCAGTGGATTATGTATCCAAATGGGTGGAGGCTATTGCAACACCCACTAATAACACTAAAACAGTGTTAAAATTCCTCCAGAAACATATCTTCAGCAGATTCGGTATCCCTAGAGTATTAATCAGTGATGGGGGCACTCATTTCTGCAATAAACAGCTTTACTCTGCTCTGGTACGTTATGGAGTTAACCACAGGGTAGCCACCCCATATCACCCACAAACTAATGGGCAAGCTGAAGTCTCAAATAGAGAACTTAAAAGAATCCTGGAACGAACTGTAATTAATCGCAGAAAGGATTGGGCAAGAAGCTTGGATGATGCTCTGTGGGCATACAGAACAGCATTCAAAACCCCCATAGGGACCTCTCCATACCAGCTTGTGTATGGAAAGGCGTGCCACTTGCCAGTGGAACTGGAACACAAGGCCTACTGGGCAACCAGATTCCTGAACCTTGATGCCAAGTTAGCTGGAGAAAGACGATTGCTCCAGTTAAATGAGCTAGAGGAATTTAGACTCAATGCTTTCGAGAATGCAAAAATCTACAAAGAGAAAGCAAAAAGGTGGCATGATAAGAAATTATCATCCAGAGTCTTTGAGCCAGGACAGAAAGTTCTGCTATTTAATTCTAGGCTCAAATTATTCCCTGGGAAATTGAAATCCCGGTGGAGAGGTCCATATGTCATTACAAGTGTATCACCATATGGATACGTAGAGCTTCAGGATAATGACTCCAACAAAAAGTTCATTGTTAATGGGTAGAGAATTAAACATTATCTTGAAGATAATTTCGAGCAAGAATGCTCAAGACTGAGACTTCATTGAAGATCAGTGATAGTCCAGCTAAAGACATTAAAGAAGCACTTGCTGGGAGGCAACCCAGCCATTTACAAAGTTTATTTACTAATTAAATAAATTTCCTTTTTCTACAGGTATAAGTTCAAGTATCTCCAAAGGTGAAATAGGAATTGGTTGAAGTCACAGAGTTACAGGGAAATTTGGAAGCTCACTGGCGTGAAAAAGCCAGTAAGAAATACTTTGGGCGTTAAACGCCCAAAAGAAGCTCCCACTGGGCGTTTAACGCCAGTAAGGGTAGCCATTTGGGCGTTAAACGCCAGAAAGGAGCATCTTCTGGGCGTTAAACGCCAGAAAGATGCACCTTCTGGGCATTTAACGCCAGTCTGCTAGCATCCTGGGCGTTCAGAAAAACGCCAGTGACAAAGGACTTCCTGGCGTTCAACGCCAGAAAGAAGCACCAAATGGGCGTTGAACGCCCAGGAGAAGCAACAATTGGGCGTTAAACGCCCAAACCATGCACCATGTGGGCGTTTAACGCCAGGATGGTGGGAGGAGGTACAATTTCGTTTTTAATCCAAAATTTTTTATGTTTCAATCCATGATTTCTTACATAAACATATTTTAAATTATCATCCCTCAATCCAAATTAGTGTTCTAAAAATCCCAATTTCTAAAATCCTTTTTTTTCAAAAATATCAAATGTATCTTAATTTATAAAAACAAATGGTTTTCCAGTCCAATCCAAATCTTTTAAAAATTTGTTTTCAAAACTCAATTTTCTTTTTAAAATCTTTTTCAAAATTAAAAATTTCAGATTTATCTTTTAAAATTATTATTCATATCTTTCTCTTTTAAAAATTATATCTTTTTCTGATCATATCTTTTAAAATCATATCTTCTATCTTATCTCTTTCTTATTTTTCGAAAATTTCCCACCCCCCTCCCTATATCTTGTATTCGGTGACTTCCTCATCATCACCATTCCACATTGCTCTCCTCCTATCCCTCTTCTTTCTTCTCTTTTGCTTGAGGACAAGCAAAGCTCTAAGTTTGGTGTGTTTTACCCGTGATCACAAAAACTATTGTGTCTCTTGATCATGGCTCCTAAAGGGAAACAACCCAACCCAAGAGGCAAGAAAGAAAGCACTCCAAAGCCACTTTGGAATCAAGGGAAGTTCTTAACTAAAGAACATTCAGACCATTACTACAAGATAATGTGTCACAGATCAGTGATCCCGGAAGTCAGATTTGATCTGAAAGAAGATGAATATCCGGAAATCCAAGAGCAGATTCGAAACAGGAATTGGGAAATTCTGGCCAATCCTGAAACAAAAGTGGGAAGGAACATGGTTCAGGAATTCTATGCTAATCTATGGCAGACAGAAAGGCAAAGAATCATTGGAGCTGCTCTCTTTGACCATAAGACCGTAGTCAGAGGAAAGATCATTCATACCAATGCTGACAAAATCAGGGAGATATTCAAGATCCCCCAACTGAAGGATGACCCAGACTCCTTTAATAGGAGAATGATGAGGGTCAATAAAGGATTGGACAAGATTCTGGAGGATATATGCATCCCTGGAGCCAAGTGGACTACCAGTACAACTGGCATCCCAGTTCAACTCAAAAAAGAAGATCTAAAACCAGTGGCCAGAGGCTGGCTGGATTTCATTGGGCGTTCCATATTGCCCACCAGCAACCGTTCTGAGGTTACCATCAAAAGAGCTGTCATGATTCACTGCATCATGCTGGGAAAAGAAGTGGAAGTCCATCAGCTGATCTCATGTGAGCTATATAAAATAGCAAACAGGAATTCTAAGGACGCCAGATTGGCTTATCCAAGCTTAATTTCTATGCTTTGCAAAGATGCTGGAGTAAAGATGGGAATAACTGAATATATCCTAATTGAAAAGCCCATTACTGGAATATCAATGGTCAGACAACAGCAACAAGATGATTCAACCAAGAAGAGAGCACCAGAAGCTCTCCCAGAACTGCCCCAATTCGAATACTGGGAACATCTTGAGGCTTCTATTTCCAGATTGCAAGAAGCTATGGATCAAATAAAGGAAGAACAGAATAATCAAAGTAGCATGATTTGCAAACTGCTCAAGGAACAGGAGGAGCAAGGGCGTGATCTAAGGGAGCTAAAGCGCCAAAAGATTAATCCATGAAAAAGCACCACACATATTAGAGGAACACCTACTCCTCAAAACAACAGGTTGCTGAGTTCCAATTTTTTTTCCTTTCCTTTTCCTGCTTTTAACTTAGTGATAGGATAATTATAGAAATTTACCTTAGGAGATATTTAGTTTGTCTATTTTGATTTTATTTCCAATTAAGCTATAATTTATTTTTCTCATCATCATCAGGCATGAATAAAGTAGTAGATTTTTTTTAGAATAAAGAAGTAATCTATATTTTTCGAGTTCTTAATAATAAAAATTATAATTAATTACATGTGGTGGCAATACTTTTTGCTTTCTGAATGAATGCTTGAACAGTGCATAAATTGTATTTTGAATTTGATGAATATTGGCTCCTGAAAGGATGAGGAACACGAAAAATATTATTGATGATCTGAAAAATCATGAAATTGATTCTTGAAGCAAGAAAAAACAGTTCAAAAAAAAAAGTATTCACAAGCCATGAGCACTAGGCAAAAGTAAAAAGGGATCCAAGGCTTTGAGCATCAATGGATAGGAGGGCCCAAGGAAATAAAATCCAGGCCTAAGCGGCTAAACCAAGCTGTCCCTAACCATATGCTTGTGGCATGCAGGTCCAAGTTACAAGCTTGAGACTGAGTGGTTAAAGTCGTGATCCAAAGCAAAAGAGTGTGCTTAAGAGCTCTGGACACCACTAACTGGGGACTTTAGCAAAGCTAAGTCACAATCTGAAAAGGTTCACCCAGTTATGTGTCTGTGGCATTTATGTATCTGGTGGTAATACTGGAAAACAAAGTGCTTAGGGCCACAGCCAAGACTCATAAAATAACTGTGTTCAAGAATCAACATACTACACTAGGAGAGTCAATAATACTATCTGAATTCTGAGTTCCTAAGGATGCCAATCATTCTGAAAATTTAAAGATACAGGGGGATGCCAAAACTGTTCAGAAACAAAAAGCTACAAGCCCCGCTCATTTAATAAGAATATGAGCTTCAATTAAAACTCTAAAATATTATTACTTCTTAATTTCTGCTAAAGCCTATTTTATTTATCTAGTTGCTTGAGGACAAGCAACAGTTTAAGTTTGGTGTTGTGATGAGCGGATATTTTATACGCTTTTTAGGGGTAATTTCATGTAGATTTTAGTATTTTTAATTAGTTTTTAATAGAATTTTATTAGTTTTTAAGCAAAAATTATATTTCTGGACTTTACTATGAGTGTGTGTATTTTTCTGTAATTTCAGGTATTTTCTGGCTGAAATTGAGGGAGCTGAGCAAAAATCTGACTTAGGCTGAAAAAGGACTGCTGATGCTGTTGGATCCTGACCTCCCTGCACTCGAAATGGATTTTCTAGAGCTACAGGAGTCCAATTGGCGCGCTCTCAACGGCGTTGGAAAGTAGACATCCAGGGCTTTCCAGCAATATATAATAGTCCATACTTTGCGCAAGGATAGACGACGTAACTTGGCGTTGAACGCCAAGTTCATGCTGCTGTCTGGAGTTAAACGCCAGAAAAACGTCATGATCCGGAGTTGAACGCCCAAAACACGTCATAACCTGGAGTTTAACGCCAAGAAAGGCCTCTACTCGTGGATAGCTTTAATCTCAGCCCCAACACACACCAAGTGGGCCCCAGAAGTGGATTTCTGCACCAATTATCTTAGTTTATTCATTTTCTGTAAACCTAGGTTACTAGTTTACTATTTAAACAACTTTTACAGACATTTCTTGTACCTCATGACACTTTTAGATCTGAATTACATACTTTTGACGTCATGAGTCTCTAAACTCCATTGTTGGGGGTGAGGAGCTCTGCAGCGTCTCGATGATTTATCACAATTCCTTTGTTTTCCATTCAAACACGCGTGTTCTTATCTAAGATGTTTATTCGCGCTTAATTGTGAAGAAGGTGATGATCCGTGACACTCATCACCTTCCTCAATCCATGAACGTGTGCCTGACAACCACCTCCGTTCTACATCAGACTGAATGAATATCTCTTAGATTCCCCAACAGAATCTTCGTGGTATAAGCCGGATTGATGGCAGCATTCATGAGAATCCGGAAAGTCTAAACCTTGTCTGTGGTATTCCGAGTAGGATTCTGGGATTGAATGACTGTGACGTGCTTCAAACTCCTGAGGGCTGGGCGTTAGTGACAGACGCAAAAGAATCAATGGATTCTATTCCAACCTGATTGAGAACCGACAGATGATTAGCCGTGCTGTGACAGAGCATAGGAACGTTTTCACTGAGAGGATGGGAAGTAGCCATTGACAACGGTGACACCCTACATAGAGCTTGCCATGGAAGGAGCCTTGCGTGTATTGAAGGATTTCAAGGAAGAGTTGAAGTCAAAGGACAAAGCATCTCCAAAACTCCAACATATTCCCCAGTACTGCAAAACAAGTAACTCTATTGTTCACATTTATCTTTCCAATCAAATCTAATTATTCCAACTTACAATTTTAAACACTTTGACATCCTAACTAGGATTAATAAAATAAACATTGATTGCTTCAAGCCAATAATCTCCGTGGGATCGACCCTTACTCACGTAAGGTATTACTTGGACGACCCAGTGCACTTACTGGTTAGTTGTGTGAATCACAAATTCGTGCACCACTACCCGAGCGCTATAATGAAGTTATGCATAAAAGCCAGGGTGCCACTAGAGGATGCAAACCCAATTTGGCTGACTCCAGGCATGCCAATGACCCTGGAGAGAATGATGAATGTTACAGTTGCCCAACAACGTTGAAGACCACAAAGAAGGCAAAGAAGGGAAGAATCACAGCAAGGAGAGCAATAGGAAGAACCACAGCAAGGAGAGCAACAGGAGGAAGAACAACAAGAAGAGCATCCAATGCTAGCACAACCCATCATGGACATGAGCCAAATGCAAGAAGCTATTGAAAGGATGTCCCAACAATACACAAAAACTCAAGAAAGACAAGAAGAGTTCCAACTGCAATACATGAGAAGGCAAGAAAAATAGCAAGAGCTCCAGCTAAGGATGATAGGCCAGTAAAGAGATTTCCTAGCAAGATTTTTGGATTCACAAAAAGAGCTCACTCAATATCACATTGAGAGCATGAGAGCATTCAAGGAATTTACTACCCTTCACGATGCAAGATATGAGACCGAACGAGATTATGACATGAATGCTCAAACCAAGCTCAACTATGTAGTAGAACACATGCCTGTTATCAACTCAGTAATTCCAGGGTATGATGAATACCTTAAAGTGCGAGGTGACTTGGAAATAGAGAGATCACTACGCCATGACGAGGCAGTGAAAAAGAAAATGAAGAAAGTTGGATTCTGGACAAAGCTAAAGGGGAAACAAAAGGGTAATGGAGAGACTAGCAACCAAGAAGAAGAGAAGAAGAAAGGCAAGCAAGCTAAGAAATGAAAGGTGGACTCATTCCTTGTTTATCTAATTAAGAAAGAATATGTCTTTTTCAACTATTAGTCAATCTTTAGTTTGAGTTGTGTTGAATTATGTGTTAGGATTATGTTAGTTCTGCTGCCTTTAATTTTCAAATAGGTGTTTAGTCTAAGTGCCGGGTTAATTTCACTTGCTTGAATGTATGCTTGTTCCCTTGTTTTAATTAAATAAAGAAAATGTTCGAACAGAAGTGAAATAATTTCATTTGGCAAGGAATAAAATAAAGATTAAGTGGTCGTATGTATGTCTAATTGTGTAGCTAGTTTACTAATAACTAATAAAAAGTGTAGAGTGTCCCTCTTTAGTGTAAACTTAGCTGCTGTCTATGAATCTTAACAAATAGAAACCCTTGGAAGAAAGAAAGAACAAATATGAAAGAAATAAAGAATAAAAGTTAGGCACCTATAGTTTAATCTTAAGGCATGTGTCTGTGGTATTTTTGTGCAAGGATATGCTTGAAAGAGTAAGTTCATAGGAGTGCTTCATCACTTGACAACTTAGGTTAACTAACCCGGGATTGTCAACTGAAAATTCACAATCAAGAGCAACCTTGTCACAAAACCTTTAGTAACCCAAAGTGGTGCTGGACACCAAGGCCTAAAAAGTGAATAATAAACCGTGTGCCTGTAGTAGATATGTGTTGAGGAGAGACTTGGGTAACTAAGTTCTTAGGGGTGTTCCAACACCTAGCATTTTGAGCCAACTAGTTCGGGAGTGTTGACTGAAAGCCTACCTTAAAGAGTCACCTCAAAAACATGACATTGAGCTATAATGGAGAATAAGTTCATAGAAAAAGAAAAACAAAGAAAAGCAATAACAAAGGATGAATAATAAGAGGTCATAGCAGTATGTTGGTTGATGCGTAAAGGGACACTTCTCACCTAAGAATCAATAAAAAGTGAGTGATGTGCATAAAGTTGATATGCTACGATTTTAGGAAATTGCACAATCGGCAAAAATTCCTTCCGGCAAGTGCACCGGTTATCGTCAAGTAAAAAGTCACAATAGAGTGAGGTCGAATCCCACAAGGATTGGTTGAATGAGCAATTCGGATTAGAAGTGTGTTCTAGTTGAGCAGATCAAGATTTAGATGAGAATTGCGGAATCTTAAATTGCATGAATTAAAGAGCGAGAAGTTAAAGTGCTGAAATTAAAAAGGGATGGGGGTGATTGCATGAATTGAAATTGCAGAATGTAAATAGAAAGTGTAGATCAGAAATGGGAGTTCATTGGGTGTTAGGAGATATTGAGATCTCCGAATCAAAACATTTTTATCTCTTCCTCAACCAATGCATTCATTGAATTTTGCTTGGCAATCTTATATGATTGGATCCCAATCCCTTGGCTCACCAATTCTCTCTAAAAACAAACAAATTCCCAATCCCTTGGTTTAAATGTTCATAAGAAGAGATGATGCTCGATCACTGATTATACCACACAGTTTCATGAACCACAATTTGGTAGGATTACATGTCACAATATCCATCCAAACCCCAATCCAATTCACTGTGAGAAAGCTTCTCTAGCATGAATCCTCCATTCCTTTCCCAAGGTTCCGAAGGATTCCAATTATGGGTAGTTTCTTTCCCAAGACAACTACCCAATGGAATTAGATCGAGAAGCTTTCTAACAAAATTCAAGAGAAAAGATTGAAGAAGAAGATAAAACTATTATTGATTCATTGAATTACAATAGAGCTCCCTAACCCAATGAAAGGGGTTTAGTGATTCATAGCTCAGAATTCAATTACAAAATTGATGAAAAATTCCCAAGTGTCTAAAAGTCCCCCTCAGGGGCTGGATTCCCCTTCAATCCCCCTTTTTTTCAAATGCAGAAACTAAGGCCTTTAAATAGGCTCCCTAAATTACAAAATGAAAATGAAATTAAAAGCAAATTACAATCAAATGAAAATAAACTATTCTAGAGGATTCTTGTGGCCTTGATTTGGTGTTGTTGATGGGCCTTGCTTGCTTGAAGGGTAGAGTGACATAATTGATCCAAAAAGGATAATGATCCATTAAACTACACTCAAACGTTGCACCCCCCTTTCTTGAGTCGTCACTTTGTTCTCTTGTCAACCTTGCCAATTTGATGCCAAATATAGACTATTATACCTCGTTGGAAAACTATGGATGTCAGCTTTCTAACGCAACTGGAAGCACCTCAATTGGATCTCTATAGCTCAAGTTATACTCCATGGAAGGTGAAGAGGTCAGCTGGCCTGATTGCATGTTGGTACTATGCTCTTCTATGCACATTACGGGGCTGTTTTCTCCCTCAATTTTTAGTATCCACCATGCATGCCATATATGCTTGGAAAGCTCTAGATGTCTTCTTTCCAATGCATTTTGAATCACCTCATTTGGAGTTTTGTAGCTCAAGTTATTTATGTTTGAAGAAGGCATGGTCAAGCTGTTCCATATAACACGTTTAAGCTCCAGTTTAAGCTTAAACTGGAGCTTAAACGCTGGCACTCCCTGGAGGCACAAGCTCGAGCACGTTTAAGCTTCAGTTTAAGGTTAAACTGGAGCTTAAACGTGGAAATGCAAAACGCAACCCTGGAGGAGAATGTCGAACACGTTTAAGCTCCAGTTTAAGGTTAAACTGGAGCTTAAACGTGGAATGGCTCCCTGATGCATTTTATTTCTGGCGTTTAACTTCCAGTTTAAGGTTAAACTGGAGGTTAAACGCCACTTTCAGCCCTTTCCTCAGCTTTCATGATTTTGGCGTTTAAGCTCCAGTTTAAACTTAAACTGGAGCTTAAACTCCACATGTGATGTTCAAGCTTCCTTTATTGATTTTGTTGCTTCCTTGCCTAGCCTCTTCTTCCCTGAAATCATCCAAACAACTGCATCAAAGTCTTGCAAAAATTCATGAGAATTCTTCCATTCATAGCATTCAAGGAATATAACTAAAAACTCATGGAATTTGCATCAAAATCTTCATGTTTGAATGATTTAAGACAAGCATGACTATTTGGCCCAAATGATTACTTAAGGCTCAAGAAAATGCATAAAACAACTAAAAATAAAAGAAAAAGGCTAGTGAAACTAGCCTAAGATGCCTTGGCATCACAACACCAAACTTAATCCTTGCTTGTCCTCAAGCAAGTTCTGAATTATTGAGAAGAAAGAATGAAACAGAAAGTAAATTCATTAGCCATATCAGTAAGTAATTGACATTGATTAATGGGGTGTTCATGCAGAAAGTTGTTGCAGCATCACTTTATTGTTTCTTAGGTAAGAATGTCACTTTTTATGCATCCATCAAACACTGCTATGGCCTCTTGTTATTCTTATGTCCTTGGCACTTTTCCCTTTTTTTATTTTTCTTTTTCTTAGAGCTCCTTTGCTCCTTGTTTGCTCAGTGTCATGTGTTGCACAAGCCTTTGGCATTTTCTTTTTCTTATTAGTGCACTACACATATCCACTACAGGCATTTCAGTTCACATTTCTTCTTGAGACATTGGTGCCCAGCACCTCTTTGTGTGACTAAATGTTTTGTATTTAGGTTGCTCTTGATAATGGACTTTTGGTTGATAATCCCGGGTTAGTTAACTCAAGTTACCAAGTGTTGAAACACTCCTCAGAACCTATTCATCCAAGCATATCCTTAATACATAAACACCACAGGCATTTGTCTCAGAAGTTCAAACCATTGGTGCCTAGCTTATTTTTTCAATTTTCTTTGCTTTTTGGTTACCCTTTTTCAGTGGCTTTTTCTTCTTCTTTTTCTTTCTTTTTCATGGCCAAAGACATTTATTCATCAAGATCCATAGACAGCATCCTAATTTCCACTAAAAGTGACAATTCTAACTTTATTTCTTAGTGAGCTGACTATTCAATCAAACATGCATACCACCACTTAATCTTATTTGATTTCTTACCAAATGGAATTGAGTTACTTTTGTTCAAACATTTCTTTTATTTTTGGAAACAGAACAAGCAGGGCAAGCATACATTTAAGCAAGTGAAGTTTATCCAGACACTTAGACTATCACTTATTTGGAAATTAAACAAACAGACAAACAAAACTGCAATGACTCAAACTTAAAGCAGGGGTGCATGCAAACTTCCAATATCAGCAATTCACAGTACAAGCAATTAAGTGACAATACAACCTTTTAGCATCTTCTTTGTTGTTCATCATCCTTCCTAGCCTTGGTGTTCTCTTTGATGATGATGTATATTCCTTCCATGAGATTGATTGTCTTCCTGCAAAGCTATTAGAAGTTGCTTGTTCCCCAAGCACTTTGAGAATTGTTTAGCATGCATGTATGTTTGTAGGCCTCTGAACTTAGATTGGTGTGTGAACACCAAACTTAGTTCCTTGCCATATGCAGCAATTTGGATCATATGCAGAAAACCTCATGTGCTTTTATTAAGAAAATAACTATGAACTAGAAAAAGAATCTATGAACTAGAAATTAAACTATTGTTTAAGTAGTTTCCCTGATTGGTTGGAGCTAGTGACTAGTCATGCTGAGGTAGAAATGTGCTTTTAATGAAGTTTTTGGTGGAACACCAAACTTAGAATCTCACATTCACCCTTGAATTGTTTTGGGTGTGCAACACCAAACTTAGCTCCTTGCAATACAGATAAATCTACTTAACTCTTTTATTGAAATAACTAGAAAAGAAAAACTACCTTTGGTTGGGTTGCCTCCCAACAAGCGCTCGTTTACTGTCATTAGCTTGACATGCTGTTCCTGACTTTCTTCCTCTTCCTCCAGTTTGTTAAGAGGAATGACTTCAAGTGGATAAAGGAGCTAGTTAGTGCCCCTTGTTGTGAATGCCTCTTTCCAGCAAGCTTTCCCTTGTGATTGGCTTGAGTGAACTTGCTTGTTGGCTCAGGAGTTGGATTGTTCTTCGACCTTCTCTTCTTCATGGATATGGTCCTTTGTTTCTCGGTCACAATCCTCATTTTGGTGCTTGTTTCTACTGCCTTTACATCCTTGATCTCAGAACTTGGTTGTTGTTGGACAGTTGGAGTATCCTGTTCATCAAAAGCTTCCTGAATTTGTGGTTCAATGAACCCTTCCTCTTTGCAACTCTCTGTTTCATTAGAGTGTGATCTCCCTTGATTGACTTTCTCCCTTTCTTGTTCTTCTGATTCCTCCCTTGGGTTTGCCATGGTATCACTAGCAGAATTGTGAGTAGGGATTTGCTTTGATAGATATCCAATTTGTGCTTCTAGCTTTTGAATGGCAGCACCTTGATTTTGTAAGTTGGATATCACTTCTTCCTTAAAGCCTTTCAAATCGGCCACATCTCTGCCCATAGTTGCAAGCATTCCTTCTATCCTGGTTAACTGATCATGAAGTGATTGGTTCGGATTGGGTTGATGAGGTTGATTATCTTGGCTGTGATATGGTGGCTGGGAGTATGTGTTTTGTGTGGGCTGATAGAGTCTTTGGTTGGAGTGTTGGTAGTGGTATGACTCTTGTGTGTAGTGGAATGAGTCTTGTGGATAGTGAAATGAATTGTATGAATTTGAGAAGGAATTTTGTGCTGAGAAATGCTCAAGTGATGAAGAATTTGGATATGTAAAACTAGGAGGTGAGGTTGGATAATTCAGAGGTGATGGCTCTTGATGAATGGGGTGTGAATAAGTGAAATCTCTTTGGTTTTGATCTTCCCAGCCACAACTTGAGTAGTGATCAAATTCACCAAAACATGGACCATTTTGTGGCTCTGGGAAGTACCCCGTTTCCTGTTCCTGATACTCCCACCCACCATGAGCATAATAACATGAATCATTCTGTGGTGGTGGAGAGTTTCTCATGAATTTTGATTGACCAAAAGATGATGGATACTCTTTTCTTTTTTGCAATGTGCTCAGTCTCAAACAATACTCATCCAAAGATAGTGGAAATTCCATAGTGAGGCAATATCACAAACAGCTAGTGGTTAGTATGCTAACAAGTGAATAAGCAAAGAAAACAAATTAAAATTTGCAGAAATCAGCAGTAATAAACTGAAACAAAAACTATTAACAAAAGAAAAGAAAAATTGCTCAATCTAGTTAACTTCCAATTTGAGAATTGTCAATCGAAAACCAATCCCCGGCAACGGCGCCATAAACTTGATGTGCATAAAGTTGATATGCTACGATTTTAGGAAATTGCACAATCGGCAAAAATTTCTTCCGGCAAGTGCACCGGTTATCGTCAAGTAAAAACTCACAATAGAGTGAGGTCGAATCCCACAAGGATTGGTTGAATGAGCAATTCGGATTAGAAGTGTGTTCTAGTTGAGCAGATCAAGATTTAGATGAGAATTGCGGAATCTTAAATTGCATGAATTAAAGAGCGAGAAGTTAAAGTGCTGAAATTAAAAAGGGATGGGGGTGATTGCATGAATTGAAATTGCAGAATGTAAATAGAAAGTGTAGATCAGAAATGGGAGTTCATTGGGTGTTAGGAGATATTGAGATCTCCGAATCAAAACATTTTTATCTCTTCCTCAACCAATGCATTCATTGAATTTTGCTTGGCAATCTTATATGATTGGATCCCAATCCCTTGGCTCACCAATTCTCTCTAAAAACAAACAAATTCCCAATCCCTTGGTTTAAATGTTCATAAGAAGAGATGATGCTCGATCACTGATTATACCACACAGTTTCATGAACCACAATTTGGTAGGATTACATGTCACAATATCCATCCAAACCCCAATCCAATTCACTGTGAGAAAGCTTCTCTAGCATGAATCCTCCATTCCTTTCCCAAGGTTCCGAAGGATTCCAATTATGGGTAGTTTCTTTCCCAAGACAACTACCCAATGGAATTAGATCGAGAAGCTTTCTAACAAATTCAAGAGAAAAGATTGAAAAAGAAGATAAAACTATTATTGATTCATTGAATTACAATAGAGCTCCCTAACCCAATGAAAGGGGTTTAGTGATTCATAGCTCAGAATTCAATTACAAAATTGATGAAAAATTCCCAAGTGTCTAAAAGTCCCCCTCAGGGCTGGATTCCCCTTCAATCCCCCTTTTTTTCAAATGCAGAAACTAAGGCCTTTAAATAGGCTCCCTAAATTACAAAATGAAAATGAAATTAAAAGCAAATTACAATCAAATGAAAATAAACTATTCTAGAGGATTCTTGTGGCCTTGATTTGGTGTTGTTGATGGGCCTTGCTTGCTTGAAGGGTAGAGTGACATAATTGATCCAAAAAGGATAATGATCCATTAAACTACACTCAAACGTTGCACCCCCCTTTCTTGAGTCGTCACTTTGTTCTCTTGTCAACCTTGCCAATTTGATGCCAAATATAGACTATTATACCTCGTTGGAAAACTATGGATGTCAGCTTTCTAACGCAACTGGAAGCACCTCAATTGGATCTCTATAGCTCAAGTTATACTCCATGGAAGGTGAAGAGGTCAGCTGGCCTGATTGCATGTTGGTACTATGCTCTTCTATGCACATTACGGGGCTGTTTTCTCCCTCAATTTTTAGTATCCACCATGCATGCCATATATGCTTGGAAAGCTCTAGATGTCTTCTTTCCAATGCATTTTGAATCACCTCATTTGGAGTTTTGTAGCTCAAGTTATTTATGTTTGAAGAAGGCATGGTCAAGCTGTTCCATATAACACGTTTAAGCTCCAGTTTAAGCTTAAACTGGAGCTTAAACGCTGGCACTCCCTGGAGGCACAAACTCGAGCACGTTTAAGCTTCAGTTTAAGGTTAAACTGGAGCTTAAACGTGGAAATGCAAAACGCAACCCTGGAGGAGAATGTCGAACACGTTTAAGCTCCAGTTTAAGGTTAAACTGGAGCTTAAACGTGGAATGGCTCCCTGATGCATTTTATTTCTGGCGTTTAACTTCCAGTTTAAGGTTAAACTGGAGGTTAAACGCCACTTTCAGCCCTTTCCTCAGCTTTCATGATTTTGGCGTTTAAGCTCCAGTTTAAACTTAAACTGGAGCTTAAACTCCACATGTGATGTTCAAGCTTCCTTTATTGATTTTGTTGCTTCCTTGCCTAGCCTCTTCTTCCCTGAAATCATCCAAACAACTGCATCAAAGTCTTGCAAAAATTCATGAGAATTCTTCCATTCATAGCATTCAAGGAATATAACTAAAAACTCATGGAATTTGCATCAAAATCTTCATGTTTGAATGATTTAAGACAAGCATGACTATTTGGCCCAAATGATTACTTAAGGCTCAAGAAAATGCATAAAACAACTAAAAATAAAAGAAAAAGGCTAGTGAAACTAGCCTAAGATGCCTTGGCATCAGTGAGCTACAACACTTTCTGCATAAAATTCCATGAATTAATTCCAATTACTTGCTGATATGGACATTACCTTCTATTTCATTCATTCTTCTCATAATTCAGTGCTTGCTTGGGGACAAGAAAGATTTAAGTTTGGTGTTGTGATGCCAAGGCATCTTAGGCTAGTTTCACTAGCCTTTATCTTTTGTTTTTAGTAGGTTTTATGCACCTTCTTAAGCTATAAGTAAGCAATTGGGTTAAAATTTCATGTATGCTTATATTCATTCAACCATGGTTATTTTGATGCAATTTCATGAGAATTATGCCATAATTACTTGTATGCTAAGAATGATGCAATCTCTCATGATATTAGCAAGGCTTTGATGCATGTATTGGTTGATGACAAGTGAAGAATTGCATGGAAAGAGGTTGAAGAATGGCCATGAAAAAGATGAAGAGGAAGCAACGTTGAGAGGGAAAGCAAAGCAAAATCTGCTGCATAATTCTGATACTCACGTTCGAGGGAGCGTTAGTGAGCCAACGTTACCTCCAACGCTTGATACAAATTGTTTTTTGAAAATGGAAAAATTGTGGTGACGCGTACGCGTGCGCGTGGATAGGCCAACGTTGGAGGGAACATTGCCATTCCAATGTTGAGGCCAACGTGCGCAATCTGAGCTCTAAAACTTGATTTTTGAAAAAGCGCATCGACGCGTATGCGTATGCTACGCATACGCGTGAGTGTGAAATTTGGCAATCCACGCGCACGCATTGGTGACGCGCACACATGGATGAATCAACATTGGAGGGAGCATTGTTGGTCCAACGCTAAGGCCAACGTGCGCAAAACCGTTTTAAAATTAGATTTGGGAGTTGTGCTTCCACGCGTGGATGAGCATTTTGGTCCCAATCGCGCGCAAGCATTGGCAACGCAAATGCGTGACATGGTAAATTTCCATCCACGCGTACGCGTGGACAAGAAAATGTTGGCACTCCAACGTTGAGTTAAACGTTGGTCAAAACGTCCAAAATCATTTTCCTCTGAAGGACGTTTGACTCAACGTTTGCCCTCAAACGTACAGAACTCTGCATTTCAAAGCACCTCTCGTCTCAACAGCATAGGAGCCAATTAGATCAAGTTTAACAAATGACAAAAGCCTAATTGAGATGATTCGAAGATCAATTGAAGAAATTAGTATAAATATCTTAGAGTTCAAGTTAGTTAGGGGGCTTACGCACGGAGTATTAAAACTCTGCGAATTTTCTTTTTCTACAACTTTGTCAATTCTGTAATGTATCTTTCATTTTCATTTTTCATTCTGAGAGCTATGAACAACTAAACCCCTTCCATTGGGTTAGGGAGCTCTATTGGAATTCAATGGATCAATATTAGTTTTCATCTTCTTCTTCTTTCTTTTCTCTTGATTTTTGTTAGAAAGCTTTTGATCTTAATTCAATTGAGTAGTTGTCTTGACAGAGAAGCTTTCCATAATTGGAATTCCTCTGATCCTTGAGAGAGGCATGGAGAATTCATGCTAGAAATGCTTTCTTACATTGGATTAAATTGGGGGTCATTAGATTTGATTGGGGTTGGATGGATATTGTGACATTTAATCCTACCAATACTTTGATATATGAATTTGTGTGGTATAGTCAGTGACTGAACTTCAACTCTTCCCATGAACAATTAAATCAAGACATTGGGCAATTGTTCATGCTTAGAGAGATTGGTGAGCCAAGATATTGGGATCCAATCATCTAAGATTGCCAAGCAAAGTCAATGAATGCATTGATTAAGGAAGAAATGAAAATAATTTTATCCGGAGAGTTCAATATCTCCTAAAATCCAATGAATTCCCTATTCTGATCTTACCCATTCTATTTACATTTTGTTCTTTTTTTTCATGCTAAATTTCCATTCCCATTTAATTTCTTTCAATTTAAGCTTCTGCACTTTAATTACTTGCAATTTAAGTTTCTGCTCTTATTATTCTGCAATTTAATTTCTGTTCATTTACATTTCTTGCACTTTAAGTTTCCTGCCAATTTACAGTCTGCAATTCCAATTTCAAATCCGATTCGATTCAACTAGAACAATATTCTAATTAATGTTGATCAACCAAGCAATTTCTGTGGTATTCGACCTCACTCAATAGTGAGTTTTTACTTGACGATAATCTGGTGCCCTTGCCGGTAGAAAATTGTTGAGAGACAGTTTTTGCGTATCAGACGACGCACATCAAGTCCAAGTCAATCTTGCACCATATGGTCGATAGTCCAAGCAGGGATCGTTCATATTTGACCAAGTGTGGGATCCCATCGAGCACATGCATCTCCTGCACGTGCTGAATTGAGCTATGGTTTATCCTAATTTTTCTCCGAAGAAAGGTGCCTGCATCCAAAATGACCATATACGTTTTAATTGTGGCACCATGTCCACCCAGTTGACCCACACGCCCTTACCAAAGTGGAACACCGAGCTCACACTGAGGTGAGTGAGACGCTAATCGTTTATGTACTCGTGTTTCCAGCATCCGTCTACGGAATTGAAAATATTGCAATGCAAAAACCTGTCTATGAGGTGCCTCTTTGACATGTAGACGACGTAGTAACTGTCTGTTCCCGTTCGGTATCCGAATGCGTATCCGATAATGGCTTGTCTATATAGTGTGTCGGCCGAATCGTCCAGTTGCCGAGCGACTCACAACAGTGGGTTCCATACCATAAGTCTTGTATCAAAATCAGCCCAGCTATACCGGACACAGATCATACTGCAATCGGAGCTGATAACACTCCACCATCCACGAGGACCCAGTTGTTCAAGCATTGGCGCGACTACTCTTCCTTCGTCTAGATAGTTCACAAGACAGAAAGATACTCTTGAACAGTGCGTCTCCTAACCATCAATCTGGAGCAACACCTTATGGTGTTTCCCGCTATTTGTGAGCGTGCTGTCCCTCGTAAATTCGTCGAAAGACAATCAGACACGCCAAGTTGTGCTTGCGGTTCTACATCTCGCCGCCGTCTTTGGGTCTGTCCGGGTGAATATCTCCATCAAGATATCGTCCGGAAATAACCTGATCACCCATATCAGCCAACGACTCCGCCAAATGATTTGCCATATACCAACTATTTTTCTTTTCCTTCTTTTTTTCAAATTGTATGCCGTGAACTAGACTATCTAGAATAAAATAAAGTAAACACTTAAGGGAAGCGTGTACCACATACTTTCTCACTTTTGCTACATTGTAGAGTTGAGGCGCGCATAGAGTTGCGCATTATGATGGGTCTGACGCTTATGTTCCGCGGATAGCTACGGCGAGCCGTCACTCACGTCACATCAATAAACGTAAATGTCCCTTAAATAAAAACAATATGAAACAATAAATTAACATCGTTTTTCAAGGAATAACAAGAGATTAGGCAACAATAAATTTGATTTATTCCAGAAACAAAGAAAATGGGAGATTGCATTGGGAAGAGTCCTGCAATAATGACCATGGAAAGCCTTTTTTTTTGGACGTAACTTTGGGCCACCAGTCCGACTTGGACCAACACAACAGAAACAATTTGCCCCGCACCCCAACCCAGTTCCCGCACCCGATCCAGATGAAACCCGACCCTACCAGAACCTTAGCTTTGCTCTTCATCCTCCTTCATGCTGTGTTTTCCCACTACTATCACTGTTTCCTTCAGCTCACCTGAGGTTTGATGCATTATAAATAAGGATGAGGATCTGGGAATTGATGGGTGCGGCTGTAGGGTTGAGTGTTTAGGGTTGCGGTTTATGGTTGAGGGTTAGGGGTTAGGGTTTAGGGTTTATGATTTATAGTTTAAGGTTTATGGGTTAGGGTTTAGGGTTTAGGGTTGAGAGTTTATGGTTTATGATTTATAGTTTAAGGTTTAAGAGTTAGTGTTGAGTATTTAGGGTTTAGGATTTAGGGTTTATGGTTTAGAGTTTAGGGTTTAGGGTTTAGGATTTATAGTTTAAGGTTTATGGGTTAGGGTTTAGGGTTTAGGGTTTAAGGTTTAGGGTTAAGGGTTTATGGTTTATGATTTATAGTTTAAGGTTTAGGGGTTAGGGTTGAGTGTTTAGGGTTTAGGGTTTAGGGTTTAGGGTTTAGGGTTTCGGGGTTTATGGTTGAGGGGTTAGGGGTTAGGGGTTAGGGTTTAGGGTTTAGGGTTTATGATTTATAGTTTAGGGTTTAGGGTTTAGGGTTTAGGGTTTAGGGTTTACGGTTTATGATTTATAGTTTAAGGTTTAGGGGTTCGTGTTGAGTATTTAAAGTTGAGGGTTTAGGTTTTATGGTTTAGGGTTTAGGGTTTAGGGTTTAAGTTTTATGGTTTAGGGTTTAGGGTTTAGGGTTTAGGATAGTTTAAGGTTTATGGGTTAGGGTTTAGGGTTTAGGGTTGAGGGTTTATAGTTTATGATTTATAGTTTAAGGTTTAGGGGTTAGTGCTGAGTGTTTAGGGTTGAGGGTTTAGGGTTGAGGGTTTAGGGTTTATGGTTTATGGTTTATGGTTTAGGATTTAGGGTTTAAGGTTTAGGATTTAGGATTTATGGGTTATAATTGAGGGGTTAGGGTTTAGGGTTTAGCGTTTAGGGTTTATGATTTATAGTTTAAGGTTTAGTGATTAGAGTTTAGGGTTTATGGTTTAGGGTTTAGGGTTTATGTTTGAAGGTTGATGGTTTAGGGTTTAGGGTGTATGTTTAGGCTTTATGGTTGATATTTTTGGGTGTAGGGTTTAGGGTTTAGGGTTTAGTGTTTAGGGTTGAGGGTTTAGGGTTTATGGTTTAGGGTTTAGGGTTTAGTGTTTGGGGTTTATGATTTAGGGTTTTGGGTTTAGGGTTTGGGGTTTAGGGTTTAGGGTTTAGATTTTAGGGTTTAAGGTTTAGGGTTTAGGGTTTATAGTTTAGTGTTTATAGTTTAGGATTTAGGGGTTATGCTTGAGGGTTTAGGGTTTATAGTATATGGTTTTGGATTTAGGGTTTAGGGTTTAGGGTTTATGGTTTAAGGTTTAGAGTTTATGGTTGATGGATGAGGGTTTAGGGTTTAGGGTTTAGAATTTAGGGTTTAGGGTTTAAGGTTTGGGGTTTAGGATTTATGGTTTATGGTTTAGGGTTTAGGGTTTAGGGTTTAAGGTTTATGGTTGAGGGGTTACGGTTTATGGTTTTTATTGCCTATTAATGTTGGTTAATAAAACAATAAAATTAAAAATAACGCAACGTGATTTTGGGGCAATGGTGCCCGTAATTGGGAGAGAAATAGAGACTACTATACTGCGCACAATAGTGGAAAGCAACATCCGTGACTAATTTCCTTGTACCGCACACGATGCTAAACTTTATGACGCGCTAACCAATAGCCTGGGTAGCAGCAGACGAGCAGATGTATATGTCAAATGGAGGTATGGGACAATACACTGTGTATATACAGATATATGCTTAAACGAGTATGGCACAATCTTTGGACAAACCGGTTAATACGTACGATGGGAATGGAACTGGATAGCTAAAGGCATCTAATTTATTAGCCATTTTGGCTTTGTCCCATCTCCCAACGATTGCCTTTTGACGGTGTAGGCAAAAAAAGCAAAACGCCCGTTGCATATATAGCTCGTATTCCCATGCCTATACAATATAATCAATTAAAATAAAATAATGGCCTTGTTGTATTGATTGGGGGCGAAGGCATGGTCAGACTTTGCACCGTAATGGAAGCCTGTTGAAGTATTGGATAGACTTGACCTTAATCGTCCCAGAATAAGTAATTGCAAAAGGAAATTCTCTAGTATCGTGGAACTCAGAATTTTCATTTTTGGATATGTAACAGACTCTAAAAATGGAGCACACAACCATCAGCATACGGGTGAAAGATTTGTTGCGGATTTGACGACTACAACAAATACCCGTGACTCCACCCACAATACCCCAAAGATAAACACATCATACTTCGAAAATGGAGCACACAACCATCAGCATTTACAAGAATCTTTGGAATTAAATAAACCCACTTACCCTTCTAAACCACCATTATTCGAAACACAAACAACAATGGGCGACAAAGAATCATGCTCAAGGTTCGACGGTGACACATACAACAGTTTATACAAGTTTCATTTATGATGTCTAGAATACAACAAAATGCATTACGTTGCATATGCATGGTAGAGGAATATTAGCATTAACAGCCACGTACGGGGTACATGCAGGGACGTATGCGAAGAGGTCAACGACGCAGATGCCGTTGAGCAGTCGCAACCCCCGCAACCATCTGAGGTAAATCTTCTGCTCAGGTGTACTACACACATTCTTTCAACAAATAACTGATTCGTTGGCATCCTTTTTCTTGATATGTAGCTTCTCGGTGGACCCAAAGCTTCTTCCGAAACCTCAGACATAGGTCTACTTCCGGAGAATGTTACTGAGGTAAAAGGTGTTCAGATCCAGCCGGAGGAGGACTAGTCATTTTTGAAGATCGGTATCATCATCAAGGACTTGATGAGGGGCCTCGTGGAAAAGTTCTAGGTTAGGATTTACTCCTTGGCCTTGTATTTAATGTGTCTTGTTGGTGTCCCTTATCCTAAATGGGTTTAGCTTACACTTTGACAAAGGGACCTCGAGAGAGAAACTGACAACCCAGCTACTGCAAATCGCGAAAAAAACCATCATGTTGTTGGACTCCTGGTGCACGAAATTTCAATCACACTTTTGCAATCCTGCACAACTAACCAGCAAGTGCACTGGGTCGTCCAGGTAATACCTTATGTGAGTAAGGGTCGATCCCACGGAGATTGTCGGCTTGAAGCAAGCTTTGGTTATCTTGTAACTCTTAGTCAGGATGCCAATAATCTCAGGTTTAATTGTGAAAAGTAGAAGAACATGAAATAAATACTTGTTTTGCAGTAGTGGAGAACAGGTTGAGGTTTTGGAGATGCTCTATCTTCTGAATCTCTGCTTTCCTACTGTCTTCTTCTTCATACATGCAAGGCTCCTTCTATGGCAAGCTGTATGTAGGGTTTCACCGTTGTCAATGGCTACCTCCCATCCTCTCAGTGAAAATGTTCAACGCGCTCTGTCACAGCACGACTATTCAGCTGTCGGTTCTCAATCATGTCAGAATAGAATCCAGTGATTCTTTTGCGTCTGTCACTAACGCCCCACAATCGCGAGTTTGAAGCTCGTCACAGTCATTCAATCCTTGAATCCTACTCAGAATACCACAGACAAGGTTTAGACCTTCCGGATTCTCTTGAATACCGCCATCAATTCTAGCTTATACCACGAAGATTCTGGCTAAAGAATCCAAGAGATATTCACTCAATCTAAAGTAGAATGGAGGTGGTTGTCAGGCACATGTTCATAGGTGAGAATGATTATGAGTGTCACGGATCATCACATTCATCAAGTTGAGGAGCAAGTGATATCTTAGAATGGAAACAAGCGTGATTGAATGAAAAACAGTAGTAATTGTATTAATCAATCAAGACACAGCAGAGCTCCTCACCCCCAACCATGGGGTTTAGAGACTCATGCCGTAGAAGGTACAATATGAAACGTGTAAAGTGTCATGAGGTAAAGATACAATGTCAAAAGGTCCTATTAATAGTGAACTAGTAACCTAGGATATACAGAAATGAGTAAATGACGTAAAAATCCACTTCTGGGGTCCACTTGGTGTGTGCTTGGGCTGAGCATTGAAGCTTTCATGTGTAGAGACTTTTCCTGGAGTTAAACGCCAGCTTTTGTGCCAGTTTGGGCATTTAACTCCAATTTTTGTGCCAGTTCCGGCGTTAAACGCCGGGAATTCTGAAGCTGATTTGCAACGCCGGTTTGGGCCATCAAATCTCGGGCAAAGTATGAACTATTATACCTTGCTGGAAAGCCCAGGATGTCTACTTTCCAACGCAATTAAGAGCACGCCAATTGGGCTTCTGTAGCTCCAGAAAGTTCACTTCGAGTGCAGGGAGGTCAGAATCCAACAGCATCTGTAGTCCTTTTTAGCCTCAGAATCAGATTTTTGCTCAGGTCCCTCAATTTCAGCCAGAAAATACCTGAAATCACAGAAAAACACACAAACTCATAGTAAAGCCCAGAAAAGTGAATTTTAACTAAAAACTAATAAAAATATAATAAAAACTAACTAAAACATACTAAAAACATACTAAAAACAACGCCAAAAAGCGTATAAATTATCCACTCATCACAACACCAAACTTAAATTGTTGCTTGTCCCCAAGAAACTGAAAATCAAATAAGATAAAAAGAAGAGAATATACTATGGACTCCAAAATATTAATGAAACTTAGCTCCAATTAGATGAGCGCGACTAGTAACTTTTTCCCTCTGAACAGTTTTGGCATCTCACTTTATCCTTTACAGTTTAGAATGATTGGCATCTATAGGGATTCAGAATTTAGATAGTGTTATTGATTCTCCTAGTTAAGTATGATGATTCTTGAACACAGCTACTTTATGAGTCTTGGCTGTGACCCAAAGCACTCTGTCTTCCAGTATTACCACCGGATACATACATGCCACAGACACATAACTGGGTAAACCTTTTCAGATTGTGACTCAGCTTTGCTAGAGTCCCCAATTAGAGGTGTCTAGGGTTCTTAAGCACACTCTTTTTTCCTTGGATCACTTTTTATTTATTTATTTTTTTATAATAAATTTTTTTTGAATTCACTGCTTTTTCTTGCTTCAAGAATCAATCTGATAATTTTTCAGATCCTCAATAACATTTTTCCTTTTCCATCATTCTTTCAAGAGCCAACAAGTTTAACATTCTTTAATCAAAAAATTCAAAAGACATATGCACTGTTCAAGCATTCATTCAGAAAACAGAAAGTATTGTCACCACATCAAAATAATTCAACTAGTTTCAAAGATGAATTCGAAATCCTGTACTTCTTGTTCTTTTGGGATTAAAGCATTTTTCATTTAAGAGAGGTGATGGATTCATAGGACACTCATAGCTTTAAGACATGAACCTTAAATTTTATTAATCATGAAATAAGAACAAGACTCAAAGATAATTATAAGAGAAGACTAATAATAATAGAAAAAAAATTAAAAACAGAAATTTAAATGACTCTAAAATTGATTCCTAATGATAGAGGTTATCACAGGGTTAGGACTCAACAACCTTGATTTTGAGAAGTGGATGCTCCCTCAACTTGTGCGGTGTTTGACCCTTCAAGGGAGAGCTTCTGGCGCTTCAGCTCCTGTAGCTCACGCCCCTGCTTCTCTTGTTCCTTCAGCAGTTTGCACAGCATGCAGTTTTGATTCTGCTGTTCTCCTTAATTTGTTCCATAGCTTCTTGCAGCTTGGCAACAGATGCTTCTAGGCGGGCCCAGTAGTCAAATTCAGGAAGTTCAGGGAGGAATTCCTGTGCCCTCCTTTTGATAGAGTTATCTTGCACTTGTCCTTCTATTGACTTCTTTGTGATTGGATGTTCAATTGGAATGAATTCATCTACTCCCATCCTCACCCCAACATCTTTACATAGTAAAGAGATTAAGCTTGGATAAGCCAGTTTGGCTTCAGTGGAGTTCTTGTTTGCAATTGTGTAAATCTCACAAGCAATCAGATGATGAATCTCCACTTTTTTTTTTCCAGCATAATGCAATGAATCATCACTGCTCTCTTGATAGTGACCTCAGAACGGTTACTAGTGGGCAAAATAGAACGCCCAATAAAGTCTAGCCAGCCTCTTGCAACTGGTTTGAGATCTCCCCTCTTGAGTTGGTTTGGGAAACCTTTTGAATTGGTCATCCACTTAGTTTCAGGGAGGCATATGTCCTCTAGAACTTGATCCAACCCCTTATCTACTCTCACCATTCTCCTATTAAAGGATTCAGGATCATCTTGTAGTTGAGGCAATTTGAAGACCTCTCTTATTTTGTCCAGATGGAAGTAAATAATTCTCCCTCTGACCATGGTTCTGTAGGTATGAAAAGCAGTTCCAGTCATTCTCTGCTTATCTGTCAGCTACAGATTTGAGTAGAATTCCTGAACCATGTTTCTTCCAACCTTTGTCTCAGGGTTGGTTAGAACTTCCCATCCTCTGTTTCGAATTTGCTCTTGGATCTCCAGGTATTCATCTTCTTTTAGATCGAATCTGACTTCCGGGATCACTGACCTCAGACCCATTATTGTGTGGTAATGGTCTGCATGTTCTTTGGTTAAGAATTTCTCTTGATTCTAAAGATTCTTTGGATTATTCTCTTTCTTGCCTTTTGAATTAGTTTGCTTTCCCTTAGGAGCCATGATCTTGATAAATCTTGGCTTAGTGATCACGGAAAAGCACACCAGACTTAGAGGTTTGCTTGCCCTCAAGCAAAAGAAAGGAAAGAGGAGAGAGAGGAGGAGAGCAAATTCGAATGGTGGGGAGAGGGGGATGGCCGAATGTGTATTTATAAGGGAGGGGGAGAGATTTCGAAAATTTTGAAGGAGATTTGAGAAGATATGGAAAGAATTTGAGAAGATATTTGATTTTCTTGAAGAATATTTGGAAGGGATTTGAAAGAGATTTGAAGAATGATTTAGATAAGTGTTTAATTTTTGAAATTTGAAGGTGAATGATGAAAGTTTGTAATGTGTTTATGCAGAAAATTATGGATCAAAATAAGAAAGTTTGAAAAAATTTGAAGTGGAAAACAAAATCTTTGGTATCCATTCTGGCGTTTAACGCCCAATTGGTGGCCATTATGGGCGTTTAACGCCCAGCCAGGTGCCCTAGCTGGCGTTAAACGCCAAAAACCCCTTTATCACTGGGCGTTTTCCTGAACACCCAGGATACTGCATTTCTGGCGTTAAACGCCCAGAATGGTGCCCATTCTGCCGTTTAACACCCAAAATGGTGCCTTTACTGGCGTTAAACGCCCAGAATGGCATCCATTATGGCGTTTAACGCCCAGAGTGCCCTTTACTGGCGTTTTCTTGCCAGCAAGCTCCTTTTTTCTGCTTTTTTTCACTGAATCCTTCTGTAACTCTGTAAATTCCTTCAATTTTTCTGATCAACCTTGAAGAATATATATCAAACTTTTACTAAGTAAAA
This sequence comes from Arachis stenosperma, assembly GCF_014773155.1. Taxonomy (NCBI): domain Eukaryota; kingdom Viridiplantae; phylum Streptophyta; class Magnoliopsida; order Fabales; family Fabaceae; genus Arachis; species Arachis stenosperma. Next base: position 110,224,005 of record NC_080379.1, read on the forward strand.
CAAATGACCTGTCAATGACTGGGTTGCCTCCCAGCAAGCGCTTCTTTATTGTCTTTAGCTGGACCTTTACTGAGACTCATTCAAGCCTCAGTTTTGAGCATTCCTGCTCAAAATTGCTTTCAAGATAATGTTTGACCCTCTGTCCATTAACAATGAACTTTTTGTCAGAATCAATATCCTGAAGCTCAACATATCCATATGGTGACACTCTTGTAATCATATACGGACCCCTCCACCGGGATTTAAGTTTTCTTGGGAATAGTCTGAGCCTAGAGTTGAAGAGCAGAACTTTTTGTCCTGGCTCAAAGACTCTGGATGACAACTTCTTGTTATGCCACTTCTTTACCTTTTCCTTATAAATTTTTGCATTTTCAAAGGCACTGAGTCTGAACTCCTCTAGCTCATTTAGCTAGAGCAATCTTTTTTCACCGGCTAACTTAGCATCCATGTTTAGGAATCTAGTTGCCCAGTAGGCTTTATGTTCCAGTTCCATGGGCAGATGACAGGCCTTCCCATACACAAGTTGGTATGGAGAGGTTCCTATAGGAGTCTTGAATGCTGTTCTGTATGCCCACAGAGCATCATCCAAGCTCTTTGCCCAATCCTTTCTATGGGCAATAACAGTCTGTTCTAAGATTCTTTTTAGCTCTCTATTAGAGACTTCAGCTTGCCCATTTTTCTGTGGATGATACAGAGTTGGTACTTTGTGGCTAATTCCATATCAAACCATAGCAGAGTACAGCTGTTTATTGCAAAAGTGAGTGCCCCCATCACTGATTAGTACTCTGGAAACACCAAACCTGCTGAAGATGTGTTTCTGGAGGAATTTCAGCACGGTCTTAGTATCATTATTGGGTGTGGCAATTGCTTCTACCCATTTAGATACATAGTCCACCGCCACCAGAATGTAAGTGTTTGAGTATGATGGTGGGAACGGACCCATGAAGTCAATACCCCATACATCAAACAATTCAATCTCTAAGATCCCTTGTTGAGGCATGGCGTACCCATGTGGCAAGTTACCAGCTCTTTGGCAACTGTCACAGTTACGCACAAACTCTCGGGCATCTCTATAGAGAGTAGGCCAATAGAAGCCACATTGGAGGACCTTAGTGGCCGTTCGCTCACTTCCGAAATGTTCCCCATACTGTGATCCATGGCAATGCCATAGGATCTTTTGTGCTTCTTCTCTAGGTACACATCTGCGGATCATTCCGTCTGCATATCTCTTAAAGAGATATGGCTCATCCCATAGGTAGTACTTGGCATCAGAAATTAATTTTTTTCTTTGCACCTTGCTATACTCCTGGGGTATGAACCTCACAGCTTTATAATTTGCAATATCTGCAAACCATGGAGCTTCCTGAATGGCAAAGAGTTGCTCATCTAGAAAGGTCTTAGAGATCTCAGTAGAAGGGAGGGACGCCCCAGCTACTGGTTCTATTCAGGACAGACGATCAGCTACCTGGTTCTCTGTCCCTTTTCGGTCTCTTATTTCTATGTCAAACTCTTGCAGAAGCAACACCCACCTTATGAGTCTGGGTTTTGAATCTTGCTTTGTGAGTAAATATTTAAGAGCAGCATGGTCAGTGTACACAATCACTTTTGACCCTACTAAATAGGATCTAAACTTGTCAATGGCATAAACCACTGCAAGTAACACTTTCTCTGTGGTTGTGTAATTCTTCTGTGCATCATTTAGAACACGGCTAGCATAATAAATGACGTGCAGAAGCTTGTTGTGCCTCTGTCCCAATACTGCACCAATGGCATGGTCACTGGCATCACACATTAGTTCAAATGGTAATGTCCAATCTGGTGCAGAGATGACTGGTGCTGTGACCAGCTTGGCTTTCAGGGTCTCAAACGCCTCCAGACACTCTGTGTCAAACACAAATGGCGTGTCAGCAGCTAGCAGGTTGCTTAGAGGTTTTGCAATTTTTGAAAAGTCCTTTATGAACCTTCTGTAAAATACTGCATGCCCTAGAAAGCTTCTGATTGCCTTAACATTGGCAGGTGGTGGTAATTTTTCAATTACTTCTATCTTTGCTTGATCCACCTCTATTCCCTTGCCTGAAATTTTGTGCCCAAGGACAATTCCTTCAGTCACCATAAAGTGACATTTCCCCCAATTTAAGACCAGGTTAGTCTCTTGGCACCTTTTCAGGACAAGTGCTAGATGATTAAGACAGGAGCTGAATGAGTCTCCATATACTGAGAAGTCATCCATAAAGACTTCCAGGAACTTCTCTACCATATCAGAGAAGATGGATAGCATGCATCTCTGAAAAGTTGCAGGTGCATTACACAGACCAAAGGGCATTCTTCTGTAGGCAAACACGCTAGAAGGGCAAGTGAATGCCGTTTTCTCTTGGTCCTGAGGATCTACTGCAATTTGGTTGTAACCTGAATAGCCATCCAAAAAAGTAGTAATAATCATGACCAGCTAGTCTTTCTAGCATTTGGTCTATGAATGGTAAAGGAAAATGATCCTTTCTGGTGGCTATATTGAGCCTTCTGTAATCAATACACATACGCCACCCTGTAACTGTTCTTGTAGGAACCAGTTCATTCTTTTCATTATGAACCACTGTCATGCCTCCCTTCTTGGGGACAACTTGGATAGGGCTCACCCAGGGGCTATCAGAAATAGGATAAATAATCCCAGCCTCTAGTAATTTAGTGACCTCTTTCTGCACCACCTCCTTCATGGCTGGATTTAGCCGCCTTTGTGGTTGAACCACTGGTTTGGCATTATCCTCCAATAGGATCTTGTGCATGCATCTTCCTGGGCTAATGCCCTTAAGATCACTTATGGACCATCCAAGAGCTGTCTTGTGTGTCCTTAGCACTTGAATTAGTGCTTCCTCTTCCTGTGAATTTAAAGCAGAGCTTATGATCACTGGAAAAGTGTCACCCTCTCCCAGAACTGCATACTTCAGAGATGGTGGTAGTGGTTTGAGCTCAGGTTTGGGATGCTTATCCTCTTCCTGAGGAATTTCAAAAATTCTTTTATTTCCTCTGGTTCCTCCTGATCAGGATGAACATCCTTGAAGATGTTCTCTAGCTCTGATTCTAGACTTTCAGTCATATTGATCTCTTCCACCAAAGAGTCAATAATATCAGCGCTCATGCAGTCATTTGATGTGTCTGGATGCTATATAGCTTTGACAGCATTCAACTTGAACTCATCCTCATTGACTCTCAGGGTTACTTCCCCTTTTTGTACATCAATAGAGTTCGTCCAGTTGCTAGGAAAGGTCTTCCTAGGATGAGAGTTGCACTCTTGTGCTCCTCTATTTCCAGCACTACAAAGTCAGTTGGAAAGGCGAATGGCCCAACCTTGACAATCATGTCCTCAATTATGCCTGATGGATATTTAATGTAGCCATCAGCAAGTTGTAGACATATCCGGGTTGGTTTGACTTCTTCAGTCAACCCAAGCTTTCTGATAGTGGATGCAGGTATTAGATTGATACTTGCTCCAAGGTCACATAGGGCTGTCTTGGTACAAGCACCTTCTAATGTGCATGGTATCATAAAGCTTCCTGGATTTTGAAGCTTCTCTGGTAAGATTTTCAGAATGACTGCGCTGCATTCTTCAGTGAGAAATACTTTTTCAGTTTCTCTTTAATCCTTCTTATGACTTAAGATCTCTTTCATGAACTTAGCATAAGAAGGTATTTGCTCAAGTACCTCTGCAAATGGAATCTTTATTTCAAGAGTCCTTAGATAGTCTGCAAAGCGGGCAAATTGTTTATCCTGTTCCGCTTGGCGGAGTTTCTGAGGATAAGGCATCTTGGCTTTATATTCTTCAACCTTAGTTGCTGCAGGTTTATTCCCTACAGAGGTGGTTGGAGAAGCCTTTTTAGAGGGGTTACTATTAGCACTCTCAGGTGTCTGATTCCTCATTGGCGTTTGAACGCCAGGACTGGGTGAGGAATGGGCGTTTAACGTCAACTTTTCCCCCCTTTCTGGCGTTTGAACGCCAGAACTGGGCAAGGAATGGCCGTTTAACGCCAACTTTTCCCCCCTTTCTGGCGTTTGAACGCCAGGAGTATTCCTCTCTAGGCTCTTACTGTCCTCAGAGGAATTTTGGGTAGTGGTTTGGTTATCCTCTGTCAGTTGTTCCTTTCTTGGCTTTTTGCCACTTTGAGTAGTGTTATTCAATGTCTTCCCACTCCTTAGTTGAACTGCTTGGCATTCTTTTGTTATCTGTTTTGATAACTGCTGTTTTGTCTGATTCAACTGTGATTCTATATTCTTGTTAGCAATTTTAGTTTCTTGGAGCATCTCTTTAAATTATGCTAACTGTTTTGTCATCAGGTGTAATTGCTGATTAAGCTCAACAATCTGTTCTTGAGGATTAGGATTAGTAGCTACTGCCGTAGCTTCTTCTTTTGTAGAGGACTCATTGCTTGAGTATAGATATTGATTTCTAGCAACTGTATCTATGAGCTCTTGAGCCTCTTCAATTGTCTTCCTCATATGTATAGATCCACCAGCTGAGTGGTCTAGAGACATCTGAGCTTTTTCTGTAAGCCCATAGTAGAAGATGTCTAACTGTACCCACTCTGAAAATATTTCAGAGGGGCATTTCCTTAGCATACCTTTGTACCTCTCCCAGGCATTATAAAGGGATTCATGATCCTCTTGTTTAAAGCCTTGGATGTCCAGTCTCAGCTGTGTCATCCTTTTTGGAGGGTAAAATTGATTTAGAAATTTGTCTGATAACTATTTCCATGTTTTTATACTTGCTGTGGGTTGGTTATTCAACCACCTCTTAGCTTGATCTTTTACAGCAAATGGAAACAGTAATAATCTGTAGACATCCTGATCCACCTCTTTATCATGTACTGTGTCAGCAATTTGTAAGAACTGTGCCAGAAACTCAGTAGGTTCTTCCTGTGGAAGACCGGAATACTGGCAATTTTGCTGTACCATGATAATGAGTTGAGGATTTAGCTCAAAGCTGCTTGCTTTAATGGGAGGTATACAGATGCTACTCCCATATGCAGCTGTAATGGGGTTAGCATATGACCCCAGAGTCCTTCTGGACTGCTCAATTCCACTTAGGTCCATGATGTAGAAAGGGAAATGATATGGATTCACAAGTAAAGTAAAAAAAAAATTTTTTTACTTAAGAATGACCGAAAATAATAAAAGAAAATAGAAAAGAAAATAAAATAAAATTTCAAAAACTAAAAGAAAATAAAATCAAAGCAAATTGAAAACTAGATTAATTAATTAAAAAGATTTTGGAATTAGCAATTAGAAAGATATGATTGAAAATTATTTTGAAAAATATATGATTAAAAAGATATGATTTTGAAAATTAATGCAAAATTTCGAAGATTTAAAGGAAAACACAAAGAAGACACCAAACTTAGAATTTTTAAAGATCAAGAAAGGACTAAGAACATGCAAATTCGAAAAATTAAAGGAAAACAAAAGCATGCAATTAACACCAAACTTAAAATATGAAACTAAACTCAAATAAAAGACTCTAAAACAACAAAAAATAAAATAGTCCTAATCTAAGCAACAAGATAAACCGTCAGTTGTCCAAACTCGAACAATCCCCGGCAACGGCGCCAAAAACTTGGTGTACAAAATTGCAATCACACTTTTGCAATCCCGCACAACTAACCAGCAAGTGCACTGGGTCGTCCAAGTAATACCTTACGTGAGTAATGTTCGATCCCACGGAAATTGTCGGCTTGAAGCAAGCTATGGTTATCTTGTAACTCTTAGTCAGGATGTCAATAATTCTCAGGTTTAATTGTGAAAAGTAGAAGAACATGAAATAAATACTTGTTTTGCAGTAATGGAGAACAGGTTGAGGTTTTGGAGATGCCCTATCTTCTGAATCTCTGCTTTCCTACTGTCTTCTTCTTCATACACGCAAGGCTCATTCTATGGCAAGCTGTATGTAGGGTTTCAATGTTGTCAATGGCTACCTCCCATCCTCTCAGTGAAAATGTTCAATGCGTTCTGTCACAGCACGGCTATTCAGCTGTCGGTTCTCGATCATGTCGGAATAGAATCCAGTGATTCTTTTGCGTCTGTCACTAACGCCCCACAATCGCGAGTTTGAAGCTCGTCACAGTCATTCAATCCTTGAATCCTACTCAGAATACCACAGACAAGGTTTAGACCTTCCGGATTCTCTTGAATACCGCCATCAATTCTAGCTTATACCACGAAGATTCTGGCTAAAGAATCCAAGAGATATTCACTCAATCTAAAGTAGAACGGAGGTGGTTGTCAGGCACATGTTCATAGGTGAGAATGATGATGAGTGTCACGGATCATCACATTCATCAAGTTGAGGAGCAAGTGATATCTTAGAATGGAAACAAGCGTGTTTGAATGAAAAACAGTGTAAAGTGTCATGAGGTAAAGATACAATGTCAAAAGGTCCTATTAATAGTGAACTAGTAACCTAGGATATACAGAAATGAGTAAATGACGTAAAAATCCACTTCCGGGGTCCACTTGGTGTGTGCTTGGGCTGAGCATTGAAGCTTTCATGTGTAGAGACTTTTCCTGGAGTTAAACGCCAGCTTTTGTGCCAGTTTGGGCGTTTAACTCCAATTTTTGTGCCAGTTCCGGCGTTAAACGCCGGGAATCCTGAAGCTGATTTGCAACGCCGGTTTGGGCCATCAAATCTCAGGTAAAGTATGGACTATTATATATTTCTGGAAAGCCCAGGATGTCTGCTTTCCAACGCAATTGAGAGCGCGCCAATTGGGCTTCTGTAGCTCCAGAAAATCCACTTTGAGTGCAGGGAGGTCAGAATCCAACAGCATCTGTAGTCCTTTTCAGCCTCAGAATCAGATTTTTGTTCAGGTCCTTCAATTTCAGCCAGAAAATACCTGAAATCACAGAAAAACACAGAAACTCATAGTAAAGCCCAGAAAAGTGAATTTTAACTAAAAACTAATAAAAATATAATAAAAACTAACTAAAACATACTAAAAGCATACTAAAAACAATGCCAAAAAGCGTATAAGTTATCCGCTCATCAACTCCGATGGGGAGACGGATGAATAGTCAACCCCACAGTCCATGAAAATTGCATCTGGCATCACAGGTGGAACGCCGATTGCCCCGGATTTGGCTAAGAGGAGTACTACACCCTTGAAAGGAACCGACAGCATCATGCGAAAGTTGTTCCGCATACCACCATCGGCCACAAGGAATGCCTAACGGCCATGTTCCGGTGAGGGAACGGATAGATCTATACGAACTGGCTCCAACAGCGAAAAGTCTGCCCATTTAACGAGCAAGAAGGTAAATAATTGGTTGGTTAGGTTAACCCCAAATATGACTACCGACCGACGTTAGACAAACTTGTATCATAGATGAGGTTCAAGATCACCCCTGTCATGGACTTCAACAACCAATAGTCGGCCTTATTCTGCCTATGTGTTTGACGAGAATCTTGATCCATGGTAAAACTCGATGCCTTGGTGTTTAAACCTGCCTATCGCGGTTATTATACCGTCTTAACACTTTCTTCATACTGTAGTGATGAACATGTTCGCATTGGAATCAAGTCGGTAGACAGATCTAATATACACAGCTTACTACCGGGAAATGACGTTGATGTCAAGGTATGGCACCTGTTTAGGCTTGTTTTGACGAGGAAAAGCACATATGATGTATCGCGATTCACCATCAAATTTTGGTTTGCTGTTCTTGGTTACCAGATCATCTATATAGTTGCCTTGACAATGAGTGGTGCTGAGATCCTTGCCACGTCCCCCTCATACTGGTGCCTTCCTCCGTCGATCTCAGTAACTTAACTCTGTCTAATGTTGGTACTCGAAATGAATCATTGCACCATTGACGCTCGTTCACAGTCGTCGGCGATCGGATATAGAACACAACTTATTTTATTCGTCAATGTTGTCTTTGTAGGACGATATTTTAAACGGGAAGACGACAGAACTAATGCTCAATCGTTACATGGAGAAATGGATGAAGCCATCCAGATTCCTCGAACTTGTCTGTTAACAGAGAAATATTTGTTAATCTAAACCTAAACCACGAACAAGTGTCTTCCATGGATTAACAACACGTGTTTATTTTGTGCAAATTTTTGTCCCCATGCTGAACGCGTTGGGCCATTGGTTTTTAATGCTCGTGTCTTTCAAAGACCGGACAATTTACAACCTTGATTCATCACCGAACCAGTTCAAGATGCCGCACTGGGAAGACCGGATCCGGAAGATGGTATCTGTAACAACCCCGGTTTTCGAGTACGCGAGATCTTTTCTGAAAGTACGGAGAACTCCGGAGGATCAGTAAGGGGAGAAGCTCTGATATTTTATCAAGTATCTCAATCCTAATTTTCATTATGTCATCTTTAAGCTAGAACCTTTTATGAGGCAAGCTCGATAATGCAGTTACGAAGAACATAGATTTTGAACCGTATCGGTTAGGAGTTTTGATCCGTTTTTCGTAAATAGTCTCAGTTTGACGAACCGGACTCGATTCATGAGAGAAGAGAGATAATAGGGTAATATCATCATTATATGTGTATTAGAAGCTTCTTGAATGATATTATAAGGTTACCTGGTCAGTTTTAGTTAAAAATAGAAAATCGGTTTAACCGGGTTCACAGTTTACTGGTGCAGCTTAGCACCAGCACTCTCTGATGACTTTAGCAATGCTAAGGCCTCATTATTCATGTTTTATTCTCATAATAAATATGTTACTAGTGTCATTTATGCTAGTAGCTCAGAAAATAATTTTTAGAGATGTTTTTGCAAGTGTTCCGATACACCTAGTTTTAGTAGTTATACACCTGAGATATTTTAATATTATTTTAATCCACCTCCAAGCCAACCAATCACAAATCACCCTACACCCCCAAAACCCCCAAGGCTGGCTCATTTTCACTTTGTGGCCGAAAATAGGTAGAGAGAAAAGTTCTTAGTTCCAAATCTTCAAAGCTTGATTTCTGCTGAACTAAAACTCAAATCAAAACTCCAATCCGACCAAAATGATTCTCTCTTCTTTCTCTACATGATTATATGACTTATCAAGGCTGGGATCAAGGTGAGTTGGCTGCACCATCTCTCTTTTGATTCGGTTTCAAGGAATCATGGTTAAATATGTGTTTTCTTGATGTGATTTAGGAGGAAAAAGTGCATAAGGACCACCTGAAAGTTTGATTGAATTAGGAGCAGTAAAACCAGGTAGGGTGTCACGAAATTAATCTTGATTATTTGTGTTTGAGATGTGTGAATGCTGTATTATTTGGATGTGCTAAAAATTGGTTGCATATATGATTGATTCTTGGTGAAAATTTGGTGAAATTTTGATGAAATTTGATGAAATTCAAGCTATGAATGTGTGTTCTTGTGGCTGCTGGAAAACGAAAACCTAGGCCCTAAATTGGGGTTCAATTTATGTTAAAATCATGTAGAAAAGATGGGGTTTTAGTGGCTGGGAATTTATTTTGAATTTTGGTAAAAATCGGTTGCTGAAAAGACTGAAAAACGGGTAAAAACAGAGAAAGAATTCGAAGAATTTACGAAGAACATGAAGAACACTTTGAGTGTGGTGAAGAACAATGAAGAACACCTTTTTGATTCATAAAAGGGAAAGGAAGTAATTAATTTGGTGTTTGGAGGGTTATTTGGTAATTTCTGAAAGTTAGGGTGGTTAAAGTAGAAATATTAAAAGTTACCGGGGTAAAAAGTTAATTTTAAAGGTTAAAAGGTAAAGGCAAGGTAATTTTCGAAAATTTATTAATAATAAAATAATAAATAATAATAAAATATTAAATAATAATATTTAATTAAAAATAATATTTTAATAAAAATAATAAAATAATACGGAACAGGAAGTTTTCTGTAAAAGCTTTAGAAAGACAACTTTAAGTGCAGAATCTTATAATTACCTTCATAAAACACTTAGGGTGTGGTAAGAACATATTAGTGAGGCAAAGATAAAGAAAAGATAAAAAGTTGAAGAAAATATAAAAATCGAAGAAAAAGTCTGTAAAATTTTAACAACAGAGAAACAGACAGAGACTAGTGAACAAACTAGGGCAACATAGTTAGTTCTTGATTTGCGAATAGGGTTAGGTATTATATGAAAAGTTAAACCGTTTCAGTATAGACTTAATGAACCTATACTTGGGGTAGGCTAGTGGTGGACGAAATTGTGATTCATTTGTTTTGACTTTTTGGTCTTGTATGATTTTACTCTTAGGACACTGTTTATTTTCTTCACAACTCCGTTCAACTAACCAGCAAGTGTACTGGGTCGTCCAAGTAATAACCTTACGTGAGTAAGGGTCGAATCCACAGAGATTGTTGGTATGAAGCAAGCTATGGTCACCTTGCAAATCTCAGTCAGGAGGATAAAATTGATTGATGGTTATTGGAATAAATAATAAATAAAAAGGAATAATAAAAGGGATAGAAATACTTATGTAGATTCATTGGTAGGAATTTCAGATAAGCGGAATGGAGATGCTGTAGAGCTCTAGGACGCCTGCTCTCCTATTCCTTCTACCCAATCCTTCTTACTCCTTTCCATGGCAAGCTTTGTATAGGGGTTCACTATCAGCTGTGGCTACTTTCATTCCTCTCGGGGAAATAACCTGTACGGCTGTCACTCGCACAGCTAACCAGTCTGGAGGCATCACCCATGGTTGATAGCTACATCCCATCCTCGCAGTGAAAGCTAATGCACGCACTCTGTCACAGTACGGCCAATCACCGGTTGGTTCCCGCTCCTATTGGAATAGAATCCCTCTTTTGCGTTTGTCACTAACGCCCAGCAGGTTAAAGTTTGAAGCACGTCACAGTCATTCATGAACGGAATCCTACTCGGAATACCACAGACAAGGTGAGACTTTCCGGATTCCCAGGACCCTACTCGGAACACCACAGACAAGGTTGGACTTTCCGGATCCAGATGAATGCCGCCATCTATCTAGCTTATACCACGAAGATTCTGTTGGGGAATCTAAGAGATACACATTCAAGCTTGTGTTGCATGTAGAACGTAAGTGGTTGTCAATCACGCGCGCTCATAAGTGAGAATGATGATGAGAGTTATTAGCTCATCACATTCATCATGTTCTTGGGTACGAATGAATATCTTGGAATAAGAATAAGATAGAGAATTGAATAAAAGAAAATAGAACTTCATTAATCTTTGAGGTACAGCAGAGCTCCACACCCTTAATCTATGGTGTGCAGAAACTCCACCGTTAAAAATACATAAGCAAGAGGTCCAGGCATGGCCGAATGGCCAGCCCCCTAAACGTGATCACAGGATAGAAAATACCATCCAGGATGTCTAATACAATAGTAAGAGGTCCTATATATACTAGACTAGCTACTAGGGTTTACATAAGTAAGTAATTGATGCATAAATTCACTTCCGGGGCCCACTTGGTGTGTGTTTGGGCTGAGCTTGATCAATCCACGTGTAGAGGCATTTCTTGGCGTCAAACTTCAGGTTATGACGTGTTTTGGGCGTTCAACTCCGGATCATGACGTTTTTCTGGCGTTTTACTCCAGACAGCAGCATGAACTTGGCGTTTAACGCCAAGTTACGTCGTCATTCTTCGAATAAAGCATGGACTATTATATATTGCTGGAAATCCCTGGATGTCTACTTTCCAACGCCGTTGAGAGCGCGCCATTTGGAGTTCTGTAGCTCCAGAAAATCCATTTTGAGTGCAGGGAGGTCAGAATCCAACAGCATCAGCAGTCCTTTTGTCAGCCTCTTTCAGAGTTTTGCTCAAATCCCTCAATTTCAGTCAGAATTTACCTGAAATCACAGAAAAACACACAAACTCATAGTAAAGTCCAGAAATGTGAATTTAACATAAAAACTAATGAAAACATCCCTAAAAGTAGCTTAAACTTACTAAAAACTATATAAAAACAATGCCAAAAAGCGTATAAATTATCCGCTCATCACAACACCAAACTTAAATTGTTGCTTGTCCCCAAGCAACTGAAAATCAAATAGGATAAAAAGAAGAGAATATACTATAAAGTCCAAAATATCAATGAATATTAATTTAATTATATGAGCGGGACTTGTAGCTTTTTGCTCCTGAACAGCTTTGGCATCTCACTTTTTCCTTTGTAGTTTAGAGGTATTGGCGTCTCTGGGGGAATTTAGAATTTGGGATAGTGTTATTGACTTTCTTAGTTTGAGCATGTTGATTCTTGAACACAGCTACTCATGAGTCTTGGCTGTGGCCCTAAGCATTTTGTCTTCCAGTATTACCACCAGACACACAAATGCCACAGACACATAACTGGGTGAACCTTTTCAGATTGTGACTTAGCTTTGCTAAAGTCCCCAATTAGTGGTGTCCAGAGCTCTTAAGCACACTCTTTGCTTTGGATCACGACTTTAACCACTCAGTCTCAAGCTTTTCACTTGGACCTTCATGACACAAGCACATGGTTAGGGACAGCTTTGATTTAGCCGCTTAGGCCCGGATTTAATTTCCTTGGGCCCTCCTATCCATTGATGCTCAAAGCCTTGGATCCTTTTTACCCTTGCCTTTTGGTTTTAAGGGCTATTGGCTTTTTCTACTGCTCCTTCTTTTTCTATATACTCTTTTTAGCTCCATTTTTTTTTTCGCAAGCTTCCTTTTTCACTGCTTTTTCTTGCTTCAAGAATCAATTTCATGATGTTTTTCAGATCATCAATAACATTTCTCTTTGTTCATCATTCTTTCAAGAACCAACAATTTTAAACACTCATAAACAACAAGATCAAAAGACATATGCACTGTTCAATCATTCATTCAGAAGACAAAAATTATTGCCACCACATCAATATAATTAAATTAAATTCACTAATAATTTCGAAAATTATGTACTTCTTGTTCTTTTGAATTAAAACATTTTTCTTTTAAGAGAGGTAAAGGATTAATGGATTTTATTCATAGCTTTAAGGCATGGTTACATACTAATGATCATGAAATAAAGACACAAAACATAGATAAATATTATATTAAAAACCGAAAACAGAAAGAAATAAAGAACAAGGAATGAATCCACCTGAGTGAAGGTGGCGCCTTCTTGAAGGTCCAATGGTGCTCTTTGAGCTCCTCTATGTCTCTTCCTTGCTTCTGTTGAATGATTCATAGTAATTTTGGTGTTTCTACCCTTAGTTGCTTCCAATATTTGTGTGGAGGATGACTTATCCCCTGAGGTATCTTAGGGATTTCTTGATTTGCAGCCACATGTTCTAACCAACTGAGCTATTCCAGCTTATATTAGTCTTTCCATCTCACATGACTCAGAGGTGGAAGCTTTTTGTCTTTCCTTTGAGATTTCTCTGGCCTTAGGTGCCATTAATGGTAATGGAAAAGCAAAAAAGCTATGCTTTTACCACACCAAACTTAAAATTTTGCTCGCCCTCGAGCAAGAAAAGAAAGAAGAGAAGAAGAAGAAGAAGAAAATGGAGGGGAGTGAGGGGAGATGGATTCGGCTATATGGGTGGGATTGGGTGGGAAAGAATTTTGAATTTTGAAGGTGAGTGGGGTTTATGGGAAAGGGTGAGTGGTGAATGAAGAACAGAAGGGATGAATGGAAAAGAGAGAAGGCGAGGTAGGTGGGGATCCTGTGAGGTCCACAGATCCTGAGGTGTCAAGGAATTCCATCCCTGCACCAAATAGGCATGTAAAATGCCTTGGCACACCATTCTGGCGTTTAAACGCCCATTGGTGCACATTCTGGGCGTTCAACGCCCATGTAATGCATGTTTCTGGCGTTGAACGCCAGTTTCATGCTTGTTTCTGGCGTTCAGCGCCAGTTTGTCCTCTCTGTGCACCATCCTGGCGTTTAACGCCAGGTTGTTGCTTGTTTTGGGCGTTCAGCGCCAGAATGGTGCTCTGTTCTGGCGTTGAACGCCGGCCAGATGCACCTTCTGGGCGTTGAACGCCAGCCCGTGCGTCCTCCAGGGTGAAAAAATTTTTTTCTTCTGTTTTTGACTCTGTTTTTAATTCTTTTGATTTTTTCGTGACTCCTCATGATCATGTACCTAATTCAACACAAAAATAACACCAAAACAAAATAAAATAAAATTAGATAAATAAAATTGGGTTGCCTCCCAGCAAGCGCTTCTTTAATGTCAATAGCTTGACAGTGGCTCTCATGGAGCTAAAAGGTGATCAGGTCAATTTAGTGTGTGGTTGTCCACACCAAACTTAGAGTTTGGACATGGGATCTTAACACCAAACTTAGAGTTTGGTTGTGGCCTCACAACACCAAACTTAGAGTTTGACTGTGGAGGCTCTTCTTCTTGACTCTGAACTGAGAGAAGCTCTTCATGCTTACTCTCTTTTGTCACAGAGGGATGGCCATGTGCCTGAAACACAAGGTAGTCCCCATTCAATTGAAGGACTAACTCACCTCTGTTGACATCTATCACAGCTCCTGCTGTGGCTAGGAAAGGTCTTCCTAGGATGATGCATTCATCATCTTCTTTCCTAGTGTCTAGGATAATGAAATCAGTAGGGATGTAAAGGCCTTCAACCCTTACTAGCACGTCCTCTACTATTCCATAAGCTTGTCTTATGGACTTATCTGCCAATTGTAATGAGAACAAGGCAGGTTGTACCTCAATGATTCCCAGCTTCTCCATTACAGAGAGTGGCATAAGATTTATTCCTGATCCAAGATCACATAGAGCTCTTTCAAAGCTCATAGTGCCAATGGTGCAAGGTATTAAGAACTTGCCAGGATCTTGTTTCTTTTGAGGTAGAGTTCTCTGAATCCAAGTATCCAGTTCACTAATGAGCAAGGGAGGTTCACTTTCCCCAGTCTCATTACCAAATAACTTGGCATTCAGTTTCATGATAGCTCCTAAATATTGAGCAACTTGCTCTTCAGTCACATCTTCATTCTCTTCAGAGGATGAATATTCTTCAGAGCTCATGAATGGCAGAAGAAGATTTAAAGGAATCTCTATGGTCTCTAGATGAGCCTCAGATTCCTCAGGATCCTTAATAGGAAACTCCTTCTTGCTTGAAGGACGTCCCAGGAGGTCTTCCTCACTGGGATTTTCGTCCTCTTCCTCCTTGGTGCATTTGGCCACTTTGATTAAATCAATGGCCTTGCACTCTCCTTTTGGATTCTCTTCTGTATTGCTTGGGAGAGTACTGGGAGGAGTGTCAATGACTTTCTTACTCAGCTGGCCCACTTGTGCCTCCAAATTTCTAATGGAGGATCTTGTTTCATTCATGAAACTGAAAGTGGCTTTTGACAGATCAGAGACTATATTGGCTAAATTAGAAGTGTTTTGTTCAGAGTTCTCTGTCTGTTGCTGAGAAGATGATGGATATGGCTTACTATTATTCAGCCTGTTGCGTCCACCATTGTTAAAACCTTGTTGAGGTTTTTGTTGATCCTTCCATGAGAAATTTGGATGATTTCTCCATGATGAGTTATAGGTGTTTCCATAAGGTTCACCTAAGTAATTAACCTCTGCCATGGCAGGGTTTTCAGGATCATAAGCTTCTTCAGAAGCTGCCTCTCTAGTACTGTTGGATGCATGTTGCAAGCCATTCAAATTTTGAGAGATTATGTTGACCTGTTGAGTCAACATTTTGTTCTGAGCCAATATGGCATTCAGAGCATCAATTTCAAGAACTCCTTTCTTCTGAGGTACCCCATTATTCACGGAATTCCTCTCAGAAGTGTACATAAACTGGTTGTTTGCAACCATGTCAATGAGTTCTTGAGCCTCTTCAGGCGTTTTCTTCAGGTGAATAGATCCACCTGCAGAATGGTCCAATGACATTTTCGAAAACTCAGATAGACCATAATAGAATATATCTAATATGGTCCATTCTGAGAACATGTCAGATGGACATCTCTTGGTCAGCTGCTTGTATCTTTCCCAAGCTTCATAGAGGGATTCACCATCTTTTTGTTTGAAGGTTTGAACATCCACTCTCAGCTTGCTCAGCTTTTGAGGAGGAAAGAATTTATCCAGGAATGCAGTGACAAGCTTATCCCATGAGTCCAGGCTATCTTTGGGTTGTGAATCCAACCATACTCTAGCTCTGTCTCTTACAGCAAAAGGGAAAAGCAAGAGTCTGTAGACTTCAGGATCAACTCCATTCGTCTTTACAGTGTCACAGATCTGCAAGAACTCAGTTAAAAACTGATAGGGATCTTCAGATGGAAGTCCATAAAACTTGCAGTTTTGTTGCATTAAAGCAACTAGTTGAGGCTTAAGCTCAAAGTTATTGGCTCCAATGGCAGGAATGGAGATGCTTCTTCCATCAAACTTGGACGTTGGCTTTGTGAAGTCTCCAAGCATTCTCCTTGCATTATTATTATTATTTTCTTCTGCCATCTCTTTCTCTTGTTCGAAAATTTCTGAAAGGTTGTTTCTCTTAAAGATGTTTTTGGATTGTTGTAATTTAGCTTCTCTTAATTTTCTCTTCAGAGTCCTTTCAGGTTCTGGATCAATTTCAACAAGAGTGCCTTTATCCTTGTTCCTGCTCATATGAAAGAGAAGAAAAACAAGAAAGAAAGAGGAATCCTCTATGTCACAGTATAGAGATTCCTTTATGTTAGTAGAAAAAGAAAGAGGTAGAAGAATGAAGAAGGAGGTTCGGTTTTTAGATGAAGAGAGGTGAAGAGAAGTGTTAGTAATTAAATAATTAAATAGAAGAAGAAAAGAGAAGAGAGATTTCGAAATTAATTTTGAAAAAGAGGTTAGTGTTTTTCGAAAATATTAAAATTAAAACATGAAGCAATTAATTAATTAAAAAGAATTTTTGAAAAAGGAGGGAGATATTTTCGAAAATAGAAGAGGGAAAAGTAGTTAAGTGGTTTTGAAAAAGATAAGAAACAAACACAAAGTTAGTTAGTTGATTGAAAAAGATTTGAAATCAAAATTGAAAAAGATAAGAAGATAAGAAGTTAGATAAGAGATTTGAAATCAAATTTTGAAAAAGATAAAGTTTTTGAAAAAAATAAGATAAAAAGATAAAAAGATTTTTAAGAAAAAGATATTTTGAAAAAAAAGATTTAATTTTTTAAAATTACTTAACTAACAAGAAACTACAAGATAAGATTCTAGAACTTAAAGATTGAACCTTTCTTAACAAGAAAGTAACAAACTTCAAATTTTTGAACCAATCATATTAATTGTTAGCTAATTTTTGAAAATTAGATGTAAAGATAAGAAAAAGATTTTAAAGATATTTGAAAAAGTTTTTTGAAATTTTCGAAAAATAATAAGAAAAAATGAAAAAGATATGATTTTTGAAAAAGATTTTGAAAAGATAAGATTTGTAAAATTTAAATTTTGACTTGACTTGTAAGAAACAACTAATTTTGAAAATTTTTGACCAAGTCAACCCAAAATTTCGAAATTTTGGAGGGAAATAAGGAAAAGATATTTTTGATTTTTAAATTTTTAAGGAAAAACACAAAAATGACCCAAAACATGAAAATTTTGGATCAAGACACAAGATGCATGCAAGAATGCTATGAATGTCAAGATGAACACCAAGAACACTTTGAAGATCATGATGAACATCAAGAACATATTTTTGAAAAATTTTTGATGCAAAGAAAACATGCAAGACACCAAACTTAGAAATTTTTAACGCATGGAAAATATGAATGCAAAAATGCACAAGAAAAACAACAAAAGACACAAAACAAGAAATCATCAAGATCAAACAAGAAGACTTATCAAGAACAACTTGAAGATCATGAAGAACACTATGAATGCATGAGATTTTCGAAAAAATGCAAGAAAAATTTTAAAAGCATGCAATTGACACCAAACTTAAAAATTGACTCAAGATTCAAACAAGAAACACAAAATATTTTTGATTTTTATGATTTTCTAATTTTTTTGTATTTTTATTAATTATTTTCGAAAATAAAGTTTTGAAAAACGAAAAATAAATAAAAATTTTTGAAAAAAAAGATTTTGAAAAGAAAATTACCTAATCTGAGCAACAAGATGAACCGTCAGTTGTCCATACTCGAACAATCCCCGGCAACGGCGCCAAAAACTTGGTGGACGAAATTGTGATTCATTTGTTTTGACTTTTTGGTCTTGTATGATTTTACTCTTAGGACACTGTTTATTTTCTTCACAACTCCGTTCAACTAACCAGCAAGTGTACTGGGTCGTCCAAGTAATAACCTTACGTGAGTAAGGGTCGAATCCACAGAGATTGTTGGTATGAAGCAAGCTATGGTCACCTTGCAAATCTCAGTCAGGAGGATAAAATTGATTGATGGTTATTGGAATAAATAATAAATAAAAAGGAATATAAAAGGGATAGAAATACTTATGTAGATTCATTGGTAGGAATTTCAGATAAGCGGAATGGAGATGCTGTAGAGCTCTAGGACGCCTGCTCTCCTATTCCTTCTACCCAATCCTTCTTACTCCTTTCCATGGCAAGCTTTGTATAGGGGTTCACTATCAGCTGTGGCTACTTTCATTCCTCTCGGGGAAATAACCTGTACGGCTGTCACTCGCACAGCTAACCAGTCTGGAGGCATCACCCATGGTTGATAGCTACATCCCATCCTCGCAGTGAAAGCTAATGCACGCACTCTGTCACAGTACGGCCAATCACCGGTTGGTTCCCGCTCCTACTGGAATAGAATCCCT
Organism: Arachis stenosperma; assembly: GCF_014773155.1. NCBI lineage: Eukaryota > Viridiplantae > Streptophyta > Magnoliopsida > Fabales > Fabaceae > Arachis > Arachis stenosperma. The sequence goes on from NC_080379.1 coordinate 110,242,662, forward strand.
CTTTTGCGTTTGTCACTAACGCCCAGCAGGTTAAAGTTTGAAGCACGTCACAGTCATTCATGAACGGAATCCTACTCGGAATACCACAGACAAGGTGAGACTTTCCGGATTCCCAGGACCCTACTCGGAACACCACAGACAAGGTTGGACTTTCCGGATCCAGATGAATGCCGCCATCTATCTAGCTTATACCACGAAGATTCTGTTGGGGAATCTAAGAGATACACATTCAAGCTTGTGTTGCATGTAGAACGTAAGTGGTTGTCAATCACGCGCGCTCATAAGTGAGAATGATGATGAGAGTTATTAGCTCATCACATTCATCATGTTCTTGGGTACGAATGAATATCTTGGAATAAGAATAAGATAGAGAATTGAATAAAAGAAAATAGAACTTCATTAATCTTTGAGGTACAGCAGAGCTCCACACCCTTAATCTATGGTGTGCAGAAACTCCACCGTTAAAAATACATAAGCAAGAGGTCCAGGCATGGCCGAATGGCCAGCCCCCTAAACGTGATCACAGGATAGAAAATACCATCCAGGATGTCTAATACAATAGTAAGAGGTCCTATATATACTAGACTAGCTACTAGGGTTTACATAAGTAAGTAATTGATGCATAAATTCACTTCCGGGGCCCACTTGGTGTGTGTTTGGGCTGAGCTTGATCAATCCACGTGTAGAGGCATTTCTTGGCGTCAAACTTCAGGTTATGACGTGTTTTGGGCGTTCAACTCCGGATCATGACGTTTTTCTGGCGTTTTACTCCAGACAGCAGCATGAACTTGGCGTTTAACGCCAAGTTACGTCGTCATTCTTCGAATAAAGCATGGACTATTATATATTGCTGGAAATCCCTGGATGTCTACTTTCCAACGCCGTTGAGAGCGCGCCATTTGGAGTTCTGTAGCTCCAGAAAATCCATTTTGAGTGCAGGGAGGTCAGAATCCAACAGCATCAGCAGTCCTTTTGTCAGCCTCTTTCAGAGTTTTGCTCAAATCCCTCAATTTCAGTCAGAATTTACCTGAAATCACAGAAAAACACACAAACTCATAGTAAAGTCCAGAAATGTGAATTTAACATAAAAACTAATGAAAACATCCCTAAAAGTAGCTTAAACTTACTAAAAACTATATAAAAACAATGCCAAAAAGCGTATAAATTATCCGCTCATCAGCTAGCTAATCATATCGAAATTTACATAAGCTTTAAATACATACGTTAAATAGAGCAAGCAGAATAAAGTGAGGAAGCGCAGAGAAAGGAACAAACAGAGCAGAATAAAGAGACAAAGCGAAGAGAGTAATATAATAAAGAGTAGAGGACCTATTGAGAGGTCATCTGTTGCATTAAGGCAACCTCAGAGATATCTATATGTTCATCTACTGCATTGTAGTAGTCAGATAGATAATGGTGCAACCACTGAGAAACGCTTTGCTGCGGTACAGATCCATATTTTATTTCTGTAAGGCAGAGGGGTTATTTTCTGCTACAGAAGTACCGTGACCACCTGTTCCATTTCTGTAGTGGCAGAGGGGTTATTTCCTGTATACAGAAGGTGTGTCGGCATACAACCCTGCAGTGGCAGATGTGTTATTTCCTGCGTGCAGTGGACCCTGTGGTGGCAGAGGGGTTATTTCCTGTACACAGGGGTATAGCCAACAGGAAAGCCATATCTGGCTAGTAATGCTGGGTTACGTCGGGAGCGGGTAGAAACCGACAAATGAGCTCATTACCTGCACTAGGCCTAGACACGCATCATTCTTGTCTGCGCATTACTCTCTGTTGCATTCCTACTTGTGTTTGATCTATTTCTTTATGTTTGTTTGCTTGAGTGCTATGTCTATGCTTTATTTTCTTGTACTCTTCTGTTTGTGTTTTGTTTTCTGTTTTCCCTGTCTATTTTAACTACTGTTTACTACTTTACTGTATTCTAATATCCATCTGCTAATCAAAAACGAATAAATGAATGTAACTAACAACCACGACCCTACTAAGAACTCCCCAGTTCTTACCCCTTCTCTCCCTTCCTCCCCCTCAGATGGAGACGGGCGTGATCTTCTATGAGTTCGAGGACACTTACGTCTACGAGGATCCGGTACATCACAGTTACTTCATCATGGGATTGGAGCCTCGTATTAGACGATATGCATTACCTAATCGAGCCTTTCAACATCCTCTGTCTAGCCCGCATTTTGACCCTGATGCTCCTTACGACTTTCCCTTATCCTGGTTACATCCTGACGCATCTGTACATCCTTTTCCTGATGATCCCGAGCACCCTATACCAGCTCAACCTTTGAATGAGGTGGAACCTGAGCCTATCATTCCTGATGAGCCCGAGTTAGCTGGTGACTACGCACCTGTGATACCACCAGAGTGGGACTTTCCTCCTGAGCCGATCCCTGACTTTCCACAGCCTGATGAGCCGGCACTACCGGACGGTGGGGTAGCCCCTATATACGCGAACGGACCTGTGCTCGCGAATGGTTTTGTACATAGTGACAGCAGTGTTTTCGGTGGATCTGAGGGTATAGTTGTAGCTGCGGATGATGAGGAGGAGGAGGATCCTGAGATAGAGATAGAGCAGGATGAGGAGATGGACGAGCCTCACGGCGATTCTCCGAACGGCCACGAGTAGATATAGTTTGACTGCGGAAGGGGCATTCTTTTGATGACACTCTAGTCTAACATTATCTGATAGTTAGTCTCTCACTTGTGTTAGTACACCCGAGAGCTAGGAGCTATATAGTGGTTAGGCTAGCCTGGGTGCCAGTTTAGCGGCTTTTGTATGGGCCAGGCCCTGGGAGTGTCGTGTAAATATTAGCTACGTAGGATGACGAGGATGTAAACTGACTTGATCTTGTGTAAACGCTACATGTTTTGTTATAGTGTACATGATGTATATTATCAGCTGTGTTTCTATGTTTCTTTATGCCACTTTTCTATTATTCTCATTATATGCTTGTTTATTTTACCTGAACGTCCGCAACAAATAAAAAATAAATTACTCGTAAAAATTGGCATCGCTCTAACAAGGAACAGGCTCAAATATTAAATAATAGATAACAATTAGGAAGGATAAGTTAGTAACACTTAGCTTCTTGTATGACCATGGCATACTGGGAGTTGGGTCGTTACAAGTTGGTATCAGAGCAGTTCGTTCCCAATAGAGCCTGGGGAGTGGACTAACTATGCTTCATTGCATACTCTGTTGTGTGTCTCATGCTTATAGGATATCAATGTGATATGTGTTGCATGATTGTCTCTGTGTTTTCATTCTGGGATTGTTCACACTTGACTTGAAGTGTTAAGACTGATCACCTTAATAATGATTGTTTGGTGTGAACAGGACCACGATGGGTTCACGGAGACGAGGCGTACGGGAAGGAATTCCTAATGTTAACTACGAGAGGGAACAGGAGACGTTTATGACTACCATGAACGCTGTGGCTGAGGTAGTGCGTGAGGCTGCAGTAGCAGCGGCTAGGGTTGTTGATCGTCTTGGAGTGAGAAACAGGAATGAGAATAAGCATGGGGAAGATAGTGGAAATAATGAGAATAACTTAGGGCATCTCGAAAGACCTATGACCCTTGCGACTTTTCTGAAGGTAAAACCGCCTAAGTTTAAAGGTACACTTGTTGCAACTGATGCTGACAATTGGTTTTGAGCTATCGAACGATCACTGCGAGCACAGCATGTTCCGGAAGGCCAACACGTGGAGTTCGCTACTTATATGCTGGAAGGAGAAGCTGAGCATTGGTGGCAGGGGATACAGCGACTGTTGCAACAAGATGAAGGCGATATTCCTTGGAATACTTTTAAGGACGAATTTTATAAGAAGTATTTTCCGAGGGCAGCTCGTGATGCTAAGGAGATGGAACTTATGCAGCTGAAATAGGGTAATACAACTATTGCAGAATATGCCCGTAAGTTTGATGACTTGTGCTGTTTCTCCAAGATCTGCCAAGGGAATCATACTGACTTTGAAGAATGGAAGTGTTTGAAGTTCGAAGGGGGCCTTCGTGAGGATCTGATGAGTTTAGTAGTCCCATTGGAGATACGAATTTTTGCTGAGCTGGTTAATAAGTGCAAGTTAGTGGAAGAATGTGCTAAGAAGGTAATTGCCTCTAAAGCAAGTCGTCAAGGATTTCCACCAAGGAACTATAGTTACAATTGGCAACCACGAAAGACAAACTTCAAGACCCCTGGTGTGCCACAGCGAAGGAACCCACAAGCTGGTAACGCTCCTGCTCGCCCTACGGGTGGAAACGGAGGTAGACCAAGGCAGGATAATGGTAAACGACCTCAACAGGCACAAGTGAATATCGCATGTAGGCAGTGTGGAAAGGATCATGGTACCAGGCCTTGCCAAATCAGAACATTTACTTGTTACAATTGTGGGGAACCGGGACACTTGGCGAGGAGTTGCCCAAAAGGACTTTCTCAAAATCCAATACGAACCCAGCAACAAGGTCGAGTGTTTGCCATGACTGCTGATGATGCTATGCAATCAGACGCCCTGATCCAAGGTCAGTGTATTGTCAAAGATCGATTTCTAATTGTACTGTATGACTCGGGTGCATCGCATTCCTTTGTTTCTTTAACTGTTGCTCGTGAGTTGGGACTAGATTTCTTTGAGTTGAACTTTGATCTAATTGTCCATACACCTGCGTCCCAAAATGCTTTGACTGGTTTAGTGTGCCTGCAAGTACCGTTCACTATTAGGAACATAACTTTTATACATGATCTAATCTGTTTGCCTCTATGTGGTTTAGAAGTTATTCTAGGATTAGATTTGTTGTCCAAGTATCATGTTTTCCTTGATTTCTTTGAAAGAACTGCTGTTATTCCGTCTGATAGTTTAGATATTAAACCATTTCTTTCTCATACTTTATATCTGAATTCTGTAAGAGTTGCATTAGACGGGAGTGATTGTGAGGGGTACGTTCTGTTAGCGGCTAGCTCGAATGATAGTGAACTAAGCCTAGAACAAATCCAAGTGGTAAAGGAATTTCCTGATGTTTTCCCGGACGACATACCTGAGTTTCCTCCTCAGCGAGAGATAGAATTTAGCATTGAACTTGTACTTGGAACTAGACCGATTTCCATAGCACCGTACCGGATGTCACCGTTGGAACTTGCAGAGTTGAAGAAGCAGTTGGATGAGCTACTTGGAAAGAAATTTATTCGTCCCAGCGCATCACCTTAGGGAGTTCCGGTATTGCTAGTAAAGAAGAAGGATGGTGGAATGAGACTTTGCGTAGATTACCGACAGTTAAATAAAGTCACTATCAAGAACAAGTATCCACTTCCACGAATAGATGATTTGATGGACCAGTTAAAAGGTGCAACTATGTTTTCGAAGATTGATTTACGATCGGGCTATCACCAGATTCGAGTGAAAGAATCAGATATACCGAAGACTGCATTTAGAACTCGATATGGTCACTATGAGTATACGGTTATGTCGTTTGGACTAACTAATGCTCCTGTGATTTTCATGGATTACATGAATCGTATTTTCCGTCCGTACCTTGATCAGTTCGTAGTAGTCTTCATAGACGACATTCTCATCTATTCGAAGACAGAAAAAGAGCATGAAGAGCATCTAAGGACGGTATTGCAGATACTAAGGACTCGAAAGTTATATACTAAACTATCAAAGTGCGAGTTCTGGACAGAGAAGGTGGCATTTTTTGGACATGTTATATTGCAGGGAGGAATTGCGGTGGATCCTTCAAAAATTGAAGCAGTAGTGGCGTGGGAACCACCTACGACCGTTACAGAAGTTCGGAGTTTTCTCGGACTTGCTGGATATTACCGGAGGTTTATTAAAGGATTTTCACAGATAGCCTTACCTCTGACTTACCTTACACGAAAGGAAGTTCCGTTTGTTTGGACGGCTGAGTGTGATAGAAGTTTCAAGATGCTTAAGGAAAAGTTAACAACTGCACCTGTATTAGTACTACCCGACCCGCAGAAACCTTTTGAAGTATACTGTGACGCCTCTCATAAAGGACTTGGATGTGTGCTGATGCAAGACAAAAATGTGGTGGCTTATGCTTCCCGGCAGCTGAGACCTCATGAACAAAATTATCCGACGCATGATTTGGAGTTGGCTGCAATAGTGTTTGCTCTGAAGATCTGGAGACACTATTTGTATGGCGCTCAACTAGAAGTTTTCTCTGACCACAAAAGTTTAAAGTATATCTTTGACCAGAAGGATCTTAATATGCGACAGCGAAGGTGGATGGAGTTCCTGAAGGATTATGATTTTAAGTTAAGTTATCACCCAGGAAAAGCGAACGTGGTGGCAGACGCCTTGAGCAGGAAGAATTTGAGTATCTCTTGGATGATGATAAAGGAAGAGAAGCTACTCGCGGAATTTGAGGACCTTAAGTTGGCTACGACTGAGACGTCAAATGGAGTCCGTTTGGCCCAATTGCATATAACACCAGATTTTAAGATTAGGATTCAGCAAGCACAAGCACAGGACTCAGAAATGATGACGATGTTGAGACGGATGAAAGTAGAAGAACCAGAAGCTGTAAGACTAGATCATAGCAGTCTCTGGGGATACAAGAACAGAATTTGTGTGCCTAGCTTTGGAGATTTACGGCAAAGGATTCCTGAAGAAGCTCATCAAAGTAGATTTTCTATACATCCTGGAGTAACAAAGATGTATCAGGATTTGAAACAAATGTTCTGGTGGCCGAGTTTGAAGAAAGAGGTAGCTGATTATGTCTCAAAATGTTTAACCTGCCAGAAGGTGAAGGTGGAACACCAGAGACCGCCAGGAACCCTGCAACCCTTAGAAATACCACAATGGAAATGGGAGCAGATCACTATGGATTTTGTTATGGGATTGCCAAGGACTTCAACAGGACACGATGCCATTTGGGTAATTGTGGACAGGTTGACAAAATCAGCGCACTTCCTTCCGATTCGAGTTGACTATACATTAGAAAGGCTGGCACGGATATATATTCAAGAAATCGTACGATTGCACGGAATACCTTCATCAATTGTTTCAGATCGAGATCCGAGGTTTACTTCCAGATTCTGGGGAGCTTTCCAGAAAGCTGACAAACCCCAATTTGACGGTTTGTTCTGTATTGAATTTAGGGTAATTTGATAACCTTTTGTCACATTTAGCCTATGAATTAGCATGGTTTTGTTATCTCTCCCATATTTGTGCTTAAGTGTAAAGACATGCTTTTTAAGCCTTAATTTGATGAATTCTAGTTCCTCTTTGATTCCATAAGATGCCTTGATGTGTTTGTTAGTAATTCCAGGATTGAAAAAGGCTAGGCATGGATCAAAGAAAGCAAGGAAGGAAGCATGCAAGTGGAGAGAAGCACAAAAAGCCAAAGAATTGATTTCGGCCAAGCACGCATACGCGCACAAGGCGCTCGCGCGCACATTGCGATACAGGCCAAGGACACGCACGCGTACCGTGCGCGCACGCATCGTAGTCCGCACGTGATTCTTTTATTGCAGCACGTGCCTGGCGATTTTGGGAGGTTTCAACAACCAACTTTGGCGCCAAAATGCATATAAGAGCCAAGGATTGAAGGGGATTGACACACATTCACATCCATAGACTAATTTTAGATCCTTAGGTAAATATTTTTAGTTAGTTACATTTGTAGAGAGAGAAACTCCAACTTCTCTCTAGAATTAGGATTAGGATTAGGTTTAGTTCTTAGATCTAGATTTTAATCTTTGCTTTCTTCTACTTCTACTCTTCAATTCCTTGTAGTTACATTGATTCTTCTTCTATTCTTTTATTGCAATTTCCTTTATGTTGTTCTTATATTTTGTTATAGATCTAGTATTGCTCCTTTTGCTCTCTTTCAATTCAATAAAGGTAATTTATAATAAGTGTGTTTCCTTTGATTGTTGTTGTTAATTCCTTTCAATAATTGTTGTTAGATTTCATTCTTGTTGTTGATTTACTATGTTTTTCTTTTATGCTTACCAAGTGTTCGATAAAGTGCTTGTTTGGATTTTAGTGTAGGTTTTGTTCCTCTTGGCCTAGGTAGAGTAATTAGTGACTCTTGAGTTATCTAATTCCTTTGTTGATTGATAATTAGAAGTTGCTAATTGATTTGAATGCCTCTAAAGCTAGTCATTCCTTTAGGAGTTGATTAGGACTTGGGGAATCAAATTGATTCATCCACTTAACTTTCCTCCATGGTTAGAGGTTGACTAAGTGGGAGCAATAAACAATTCTCATCACAATTGAGAAGGATAACTAGGATAGGACTTCTAGTTCTCACATCTTGCCAAGAGCTTTATTAGTTGTTAGTTTATTTTCTTTGCCATTTATATTTCTTGTCTAAAATCTCAAAAACCCCAAAACAACTCACAACCAATAACAAGACACTTTATTGTAAATCCTAGGGAGAACGACCTGAGGTCCAATACTTCGGTTTATAAATTTAGGGGTTTGTACTAGTGACAAACAACTTTTTGTATGAAAGGATTATTGCTTGGTTTAGAAACTATACTTTACAACGAGATTTCATTAGTGAAATTCTAAACCGTCAAAAATCCAATCGTCAAAAGCATTGGGAACAGAATTGCATATGAGTACAGCATACCATCCTCAGACAGACGGACAAATAGAGCGGACAATCCAGACATTGGAAGACATGTTAAGATCTTGTGTGATGTACAACCAGGGCAGTTGGGATAGGTATTTGCCATTGGTCGAGTTCATCTACAACAACAGTTACCAACAAAGTATCGGGATGGCACCATATGAAGCTCTCTATGGAAGGAGATGTCAGACACCATTGTGTTGGAATGATGATGGAGAAGCTAGTGTCTTGGGTCCAGACTTAGTGCAAGAAACTACTGAGAAGATAAAGGGGATTCACCAGAAGATCTAGACAGCACAGAGTCGTCAAAAGAGCTATGCCGATAATAGACGTAGACCCTTAGAGTTTAGCGAGGGAGACCATGTCTTTCTTAAAGTAACCCCGACTACTGGAATAGGTAGAGCCCTTAAGACTAAAAAGCTTAACCCTCGATACATAGGACCTTTCCAAATACTTAAAAGAGTCGGTCTAGTAGCTTATCAAGTAGCCCTTCCTCCATATCTATCAAACCTTCATGATGTTTTTCATGTCCGCCATTAAGAAATATATTCCCGACGAGAGTCACATTTTAAAACCAGAGACAGTACAGTTACGAAATGATTTGACATATCAAGCATCACCAGTTCAGATCGTAGAAAGAAGTGATAAGCAGCTGAGAGGTAAGACTGTTCGCTTAGTCAAAGTAGCTTGGGGACAAAGAGGGGAAGAAGAACACACTTGGGAACTGGAGGATAAGATGAAAGCTGATTACCCGCATCTATTCTCAGGTAACTGAAATTTTGAGGGCAAAATTTTCTTTTAGGAGGGTAGAATGTAACAACCCTGGTTTTCGAGTATGCGAGATCTTTTCTGAAAGTACGGAGAACTCCGGAGGATCAGTAAGGGGAGAAGCTCTGATATATTATCAAGTATCTCAATCCTAATTGTCATTATGTCATCTTTAAGCTAGAACCTTTTATGAGTCAAGCTCGATAATGCAGTTACGAAGAACATAGTTTTTGAACCGTATCGGTTAGGAGTTTTGATCCGTTTTTCGTAAATAGTCTCAGTTTGATGAACCGGACTCGATTCATGAGAGAAGAGAGATAATAGGGTAATATCATCATTATATGAGTATTAGAAGCTTCTTGAATGATATTATAAGGTTACCTGGTCAATTTTAGTTATAAACAGAAAATCAGTTTAACCGGGTTCACAGTTTACTGGTGCAGCTTAGCACCAGCACTCTCTGATGACTTTAGCAATGCTAAGGCCTCATTATTCATGTTTTATTCTCATAATAAATATGTTACTAGTGTCATTTATGCTAGTAGCTCAGAAAATCATTTTTAGAGATGTTTTTGCAAGTGTTCCGATACACCTAGTTTTAGTAGTTATACACCTGAGATATTTTAATATTATTTTAATCCACCTCCAAGCCAACCAATCACAACTCACCCTACACCCCCAAAACCCCCAAGGCTGGCTCATTTTCACTTTGTGGCCGAAAATAGGTAGAGAGAAAAAGAGAGAAAAGTTCTTAGTTCCAAATCTTCAAAGCTTGATTTCTGCTGAACTAAAACTCAAATCAAAACTCCAATCCGACCAAAATGATCCTCTCTTCTTTCTCTACATGATTATATGACTTATCAAGGCTGGGATCAAGGTGAGTTGGCTGCACCATCTCTCTTTTGATTCGGTTTTAAGGAAACATGGTTAAATATGTGTTTTCTTGATGTGATTTAGGAGGAAAAAGTGCTTAAGGACCACCTGAAAGTTTGATTGAATTAGGAGCTGCAAAACCAGGTAGGGTGTCACGAAATTAATCTTGATTATTTGTGTTAGAGATGTGTGAATGTTGTATTATTTGGATGTGCTAAAAATTGGTTGCATATATGATTGATTCTTGGTGAAAATTTGGTGAAATTTTGATGAAATTTGATGAAATTCAAGATATGAATGTGTGTTCTTGTGGCTGCTGGAAAACGAAACCCTAGGCCCTAAATTGGGGTTTAATTTATGTTAAAATCATGTAGAAAAGATGGGGTTTTAGTGGCTGGTAATTTATTTTGAATTTTGGTAAAAATCGGTTGCTAAAAAGACTGAAAAACGGGTAAAAACAGAGAAAGAATTCGAAGAATTTACGAAGAACATGAAGAACACTTTGAGTGTGGTGAAGAACAATGAAGAACACCTTTTTGATTCATAAAAGGGAAAGGAAGTAATTAATTTGGTGTTTGGAGGGTTATTTGGTAATTTCTGAAAGTTAGGGTGGTTAAAGTAGAAATATTAAAAGTTACCGGGGTAAAAAGTTAATTTTAAAGGTTAAAAGGTAAAGGCAAGGTAATTTTCGAAAATTTATTAATAATAAAATAATAAATAATAATAAAATATTAAATAATAATATTTAATTAAAAATAATATTTTAATAAAAATAATAAAATAATACGGAACAGGAAGTTTTCTGTAAAAGCTTTAGAAAGACAACTTTAAGTGCAGAATCTTATAATTACCTTCATAAAACACTTAGGGTGTGGTAAGAACATATTATTGAGGCAAAGATAAAGAAAAGATAAAAAGTTGAAGAAAATATAAAAATCGAAGAAAAAGTCTGTAAAATTTTAACAACAGAGAAACAGACAGAGACTAGTGAACAAACTAGGGCAACATAGTTAGTTCTTGATTTGCGAATAGGGTTAGGTATTATATGAAAAGTTAAACTGTTTCAGTATATACTTAATGAACCTATACTTGGGGTAGGCTAGCTAATCATATCGAAATTTACATAAGCTTTAAATACATACGTTAAATAGAGCAAGCAGAATAAAGTGAGGAAGCGCAGAGAAAGGAACAAACAGAGAAGAATAAAGAGACAAAGCGAAGAGAGTAATATGATAGAGTAGAGGACCTATTGAGAGGTCATCTGTTGCATTAAGGCAACCTCAGAGATATCTATATGTTCATCTACTGCATTGTAGTAGTCAGATAGATAATGGTGCAACCACTGAGAAACGCTTTGCTGCGGTACAGATCCATATTTTATTTCTGTAAGGCAGAGGGGTTATTTCCTGCTACAGAAGTACCGTGACCACCTGTTCCATTTCTGTAGTGGCAGAGGGGTTATTTCCTGTATACAGAAGGTGTGTCGGCATACAACCCTACAGTGGCAGATGTGTTATTTCCTGCGTGCAGTGGACCCTGTGGTGGCAGAGGGGTTATTTCCTGTACACAGGGGTATAGCCAACAGGAAAGCCATATCCGGCTAGTAATGTTGGGTTACGTCGGGAGCGGGTAGAAACCGACAAATGAGCTCATTACCTGCACTAGGCCTAGACACGCATCATTCTTGTCTGCGCATTACTCTCTGTTGCATTTCTACTTGTGTTTGATCTATTTCTTTATGTTTGTTTGCTTGAGTGCTATGTCTATGCTTTATTTTCTTGTACTCTTCTGTTTGTGTTTTGTTTTCTGTTTTCCCTGTCTATTTTAACTACTGTTTACTACTTTACTGTATTCTAATATCCATCTGCTAATCGAAAACGAATAAATGAATGTAACTAACAATCCCGACCCTACTAAGAACTCCCCAGTTCTTACCCCTTCTCTCCCTTCCTCCCCCTCAGATGGAGACGGGCGTGATCTTCTATGAGTTCGAGGACCCTTACGTCTACGAGGATCTGGTACATCACAGTTACTTCATCATGGGATTGGAGCCTCGTATTAGACGATATGCGTTACCTAATCGAGCCTTTCAACATCCTCTGTTTAGCCCGCATTTTGACCCTGATGCTCCTTACGACTTTCCCTTATCCTGGTTACATCCTGACGCACCTGTACATCCTTTTCCTGATGATCCCAAGCACCCTATACCAGCTCAACCTTTGAATGAGGTGGAACCTGAGCCTATCATTCCTGATGAGCCCGAGTTAGCTGGTGACTACGCACCTGTGATACCACCAGAGTGGGACTTTCCTCCTGAGCCGATCCCTGACTTTCCACAGCCTGATGAGCCGGCACTACCGGACGGTGGGGTAGCCCATATATACGCGAACGGACCTATGCTCGCGAATGGTTTTGTACATAGTGACAGCAGTGTTTTCGGTGGATTTGAGGGTATAGTTGTAGCTGCGGATGATGAGGAGGAGGAGGATCCTGAGATAGAGATAGAGCAGGATGAGGAGATGGACGAGCCTCACGGCAATTCTCCGAACGGCCACGAGTAGATATAGTTTGACTGCGGAAGGGGCATTCTTTTGATGACACTCTAGTCTAACATTATCTGATAGTTAGTCTCTCACTTGTGTTAGTACACCCGAGAGCTAGGAGCTATATAGTGGTTAGGCTAGCTTGGGTGCCAGTTTAGCGGCTTTTTGTATGGGCCAGGCCCTGGGAGTGTCGTGTAAATATTAGCTACGTAGGATGACGAGGATGTAAACTGACTTGATCTTGTGTAAATGCTACATGTTTTGTTATAGTGTACATGATGTATATTATCAGCTGTGTTTCTATGTTTCTTTATGCCACTTTTCTATTATTCTCATTATATGCTTGTTTATTTTACCTGAACATCCGCAACAAATAAAAAATAAATTACTCGTAAAAATTAGCATCGCTCTAACAAGGAACAGGCTCAAATATTAAATAATAGATAACAATTAGGAAGGATAAGTTAGTAACGCTTAGCTTCTTGTATGACCATGGCATACTGGGAGTTGGGTCGTTACAGTAACCCAAGAATTTTTATCGTAGTCTTTACTTTGGCATACCATGCAACATGACGTGCATAAAAGTGTTCTGACTTATGTTTCGCGGTTCGTGTAGGCAAGGGTCTTATACTACATGACACAGGCAGTATACGAGAAGCATTTAATGAATTCACGAAGCAACTTCGGAGATTTCCCGATAAGGAGCCTCATAGGGATACCAAATTGTGGGCAGGGGTATGTTATTACCCAGTAAAACATGCATGCATGCCATCTAAGCGTTTCACGGTTATCTATAATACATACTGACAGTTACTGTCTATTCGTCCGATCAACATTTTGCATGAACTCTGGGATCTGGGTCATTGGGTGGCTCAACATTGGGGACAACCTCAACCCGATAATGGACGGGATTGTAAGTACGCTCAAATAAGAAAAAAATAGATTACGGCTATTATATTATAAGGGCACATTAAACCCGAGTGTCAACCGTTTTACAGTTATGGGAGAACGAGATTAGGGCAATAATTGCGGTGAACCTGACCAGCACACAATTCAACAAACTCAAAGAGCGTGTGTTGAGCAAGGCAGAGTTATGGAGGATGAAATCAAAGAAAAACACCTAAGTCAATCGGCTGGTACTGTAAAGAGTGCATGGTTCAACCAGCTATGACGCTACTGGCCCCCAAGTTATTATTCAATTGCTTCTTTTTTTGTTTTTTATTTGGGTACACTGCGAGAATGTGTGGCAATCCAAGTTTGTCTTACTCGCAAATTAGGACTTTGTGTGTTTATGACCTTTCCCTTTATGTTTCGTGTAACAACCCTGATTTTCGAGTATGCGAGATATTTTCTGAAGGCACGGATTTTGCCAGAAGATCAGTAAAGGGAACACCTCTTCTATATCAACAAGTATCTCAATCCTGATTGTCATTATGTCATCCTTAAGCTAGAACCTTTTCCGAGGCAAGCTCGATAATGCGGTCACGAAGAACCTAGTTTTTGAACTGTATCGGTTGGCAGTTTTGATTCTGATTTTTCATAAATAGTCTCTATTTGACGAACCAGACTCGATTCATGAGAGGAGAGAGATAATAGTATAATATTATCATTATATTAGTATTAGAAAATGCTTGAATGATATTATAAGGTTACCTGGTCAGTTTTAGCTAAAAACAAAAAATCGGTTTAACCGGGTTCACAGTTTACTGGTGCAGCTTAGCACCAGCACTCTCTGATGACTTTAGCAATGCTAAGGCCTCATTATTCATGTTTTATTCTCATAATAAATATGTTACTAGTGTCATTTATGCTAGTAGCTCAGAAAATCATTTTTAGAGATGTTTTTGCAAGTGTTCCGATACACCTAGTTTTAGTAGTTATACACCTGAGATATTTTAATATTATTTTAATCCACCTCCAAGCCAACCAATCACAGCTCACCCTACACCCCCAAAACCCCAAGGCTGCCTCATTTGCTCATTGTGGCCGAAAATCACCAAGAGAAAAAGGAGAGAAAGTTCTTGGTTCATAAATCTTCAAAGCTTGATTTCTTCTGAACTAAAACTCAAATCAAAACTCCGATTTCACCAAAATGATCCTCTCTTCTTCCTCTACATAACCATGTGACTTATCAAGGCTGTAAATAAGGTGAGATGGCTGTCTCCCTCCCTCTTCAATTCGGTTTTCAAGGAAAACCATGTAAACATGTGTTTTCTTGATGTTTTTCCTTAGGAATCATGCTTAACTTGACTTGAGGGCCAAGAAACGTGAATTTCCAGCAACTCTAAGGTAATATATCTCTTCCTAACATGCTGAGTGAGATTTGGTCAGTTGAGAGTTTTTGGATTTAAAGTTGTTCTTGATGTGATTTAGGAGGAAAAAGTGCTTAAGGACCACCTGAAAGAGTAACCGGATTTGAAGCAGCAAATCAAGGTAGGGTTTGACGAATTTAATCTTGATTGATTGTGTTTGAGTTGTGTAATTATGATATGGTTTGGCTGTGCTTGAAATTGATTGTTTATATGAGTGATTCTTGTTGAAATTTTGGTGAAAATTTGATGAAATTTTGATGAAATTCAAGCTATGAATGTGTGTTCTTATGGCTGCTGGAAAACGAAACCCTAGAGCTTAAATTGGGGTTCAATTTGTGTTGAAATCTTGTAGAAAAGATGGGGTTTTAGTGGCTGCAATTTTATTTTGAATTTTGGTAAAAATCGGTTGCTGAAAAGATTGAAAAACGGGTAAAAACAGAGAAAGAATCTGAAGAATTTACGAAGAACACGAAGAACACTTTGAGTGTGGTGAAGAACAATGAAGAACACCTTTTAGATCTTAGAAAGGGCAAGGAAGTAATTATTTTTGGTGTTTAAGGGGTTATTTGGTAATTTCTGAAAGTTAGGGTGGTAAAAGTAGAAATATTAAAAGTTACGGGTGGTAAAAAGTGAATTTTAAAGGTTAAAAGTAAAAAGTAAGTTAATTTTCGAAAATTTAATAATAAAATAATAAATAATAATAAAATATTAAATAATAATATTTAATTAAAAATAATATTTTAATAAAAATAATAAAATAATGCGGAAAAGGCAGTTTTCTGTAAAAGCTTTAGAAAGACAACTTTAAGCGCAGAATCTCATAATTACCTTCATAAAACACTTAGGGAGTGGTAAGAACATATTAGTGAGGCAAAGATAAGAGAAAGATAAAAAGTTGAAGAAAAGATAAAAACTAAAGAAAAGTCTGTAAGGTTTTAATAACAAAAAAAAACAGACAGAGATTAGTGAACGAATTAGGGCAACTTAGATAGTACTTGAGTTGCGACTAGGGTTAGGTATTATATGAAAAGTTAAACTGTTTCAGTATAGACTTAATGAACCTATACTTGGGACAGGCGAACTATTCATACCAAAATTTACATAAGCTTTAAATACATATGTTATGAAGAGAAATCAAAGCAAAGTAAAGAAACACAGAGAACAGAATAACCAGAGAAAAGTAGGAGATACAGAGAAAAGAGTAATCAAAGCAGAGTAAAAAGACAAAGAGAAAAGAGTAATGTGATAAAGAGAAATGGTTTGAGCTACGATGTTGAAAAAGTAAAAGCTGTAAAGTTTGTATAGCATGATTGAACAGAGAAAGAAAGAGGTACCGCACAAGAATGTGAAAGTGATAATGAATAATGAGAATGTTAATGAATGATGATAATGAGAATGATTATGTAAGAATCTGCTGCGGAGAGGCAGTCAGATAGATGGTGGTACGACCACTGAGAACGCTTTCCTGGGATACCTTGCTATAATGCTTCGCTGTAAGACAAAGGTTGCTTACAGAGGTATCGAGATGAGTGTGCTCCTGTAAGACAGAGGTTGCTTACAGTGAGTATGTTGTTGCTCCTGTAAGACAGAGGTTGCTTACAGTGAGAATGTTGTTACTCCTGTAAGACAGAGGTTGCTTACAGTGAGTTTGTTGGGCGTATATCGGCTAGTAAGTTTTGCCCTGCAAGACAAAGGTTGCTTGCAGTGGATACCCTGCAAGACAAAGGTTGCTTGCAATGGATATTGCCAACAGGAAAGCCTTATCCAGACAGAGGTTGCTGGGTAACGTCGGGAGCGGGTATGTAACCGACAGATGAGCTCATTACCTGCGCTAGGGCTAGACATGCATCATACTTGGTTGCACATTTCCTTTGTTATGATTGTGGTATGAATGTATGCTTTCCTTGTTTGTATTCCATTCTCTGTGCTTGTGTTATTTTCTTGTATTCTTCTGTTGTGTTCTGCTATCTGTTTTCTCTATCTTCTCTACTTATCTGTGCTTTCTAATTACTGCTTCTTTGTATTCTGCTAATAGTCTGCTAAACAATATAGAATTAATGAACGTAACTAATAACCCCGATCCTACTAAGAACTCCCCAGTTCTTACCCCTTCTCTCTCCCTTCCCCCTTCAGATGGAAGTAAGAGTACCTTACCGTAGTTCGCTGATGACCGTTCGCAAGGAGAGGATTCTGCTCTAGATAGTTTTCTGAGTCTAGGGTGAATATCGTTCTCTGTTTATATGTATATACTGTGAAACCAGCCAACGTCTACACCCCGTTCGTATGCGCACTTTAACATAAATCCTGTGTACGAGACTCCTATTGTGTGGCTACTTCATGAGGCACCAGAGAGACGTCCTGTGGAAAAGTCTGATCGTGCAGAGGAGTAGCAGATGATGTTCTATCTTTTGATGACGTTCCACTTGACTTGAGTTTTGAAGACTTAGAACGTACTTTCCCTCGCTTTAGTAGTTTAGAGGGACTAGGCGAGTATAGAGTCTAGGCTAGCCTGGGTGCCAGCTTAGGGACTTCTTGAACAGGTCAGGACCTGGGATGTTGTATGTATATATATGTATATAGTTATTATTTAGCTATATCTAGGGGTGTTTTAACTAACAGTATATGTTCTAATAAAGCTGGATCACGGAATGTTAACAAATGCTTGAGATGTATTTATGTGTGGTTGTTTATAACTGTTTTATCTATTATTATCTGTGAATTGATTATGAATGATACTGTGTGTTAATCTAAATGTTTTCAA
This sequence comes from Arachis stenosperma, assembly GCF_014773155.1. Taxonomy (NCBI): domain Eukaryota; kingdom Viridiplantae; phylum Streptophyta; class Magnoliopsida; order Fabales; family Fabaceae; genus Arachis; species Arachis stenosperma. Next base: position 110,260,532 of record NC_080379.1, read on the forward strand.
AAAAAAAAAGTACCTCGCAAAATAACTACGCTTTTAACAACGAATCAGGCTCATATAGTAAATAATAGATAATAATTAGGAAGACAAGTTGGTAGCGCTCAGTTTCTAGTATGATCATGACTTACCAGAAATTGGGTCATTACAATTTGGTATCAGAGCAGTTCGTTCCCAGTAGAGCCTGGGGAGTGGACTGACTATGCTTCATTGCATACTCTGCTTGTGTGTCTCATGCCGTTAGGGTATCTTTAAGATACATTTGGCATGAATGTCTATGAGTGCTCATTTTGGGAATGTTCGTACTTAACTTGAGATATTAAGACTGATCACCTTAATATTGATTGTTTGGTGTGGATAAGACCTCAATGACTGTGAATAGGCATGGTTTAATCGAGTTCCGAACGACAAATTCGTGTCAGGCACAACTATTCTTATAGCTGTTATGATCTCCATGGCCATGGCTATGTGATATTTAGATGCTGTAAGGAACGAACTGATATCTTCGTCAGGATGGCTTGAAGGAAATAGACTGCTTGAAGATGGATTCTTGCATGCGGCTGAAATTTCGAGGGCAAAATTTTCTTTTAGGAGGGTAGAATGTAACAACCCTGATTTTCGAGTATGCGAGATATTTTCTGAAGGCACGGATTTTGCCAGAAGATCAGTAAAGGGAACACCTCTTCTATATCAACAAGTATCTCAATCCTGATTGTCATTATGTCATCCTTAAGCTAGAACCTTTTCCGAGGCAAGCTCGATAATGCGGTCACGAAGAACCTAGTTTTTGAACTGTATCGGTTGGCAGTTTTGATTCTGATTTTTCGTAAATAGTCTCTATTTGACGAATCAGACTCGATTCATGAGAGGAGAGAGATAATAGTATAATATTATCATTATATTAGTATTAGAAAATGCTTGAATGATATTATAAGGTTACCTGGTCAGTTTTAGCTAAAAACAGAAAATCGGTTTAACCGGGTTCACAGTTTACTGGTGCAGCTTAGCACCATCACTCTCTGATGACTTTAGCAATGCTAAGGCCTCATTATTCATGTTTTATTCTCATAATAAATATGTTACTAGTGTCATTTATGCTAGTAGCTCAGAAAATAATTTTTAGAGATGTTTTTGCAAGTGTTCCGATACACCTAGTTTTAGTAGTTATACACCTGAGATATTTTAATATTATTTTAATCCACCTCCAAGCCAACCAATCACAGCTCACCCTACACCCCCAAAAACCCCAAGGCTGCCTCATTTGCTCATTGTGGCCGAAAATCACCAAGAGAAAAAGGAGAGAAAGTTCTTGGTTCATAAATCTTCAAAGCTTGATTTCTTCTGAACTAAAACTCAAATCAAAACTCCGATTTCACCAAAATGATCCTCTCTTCTTCCTCTACATAACCATGTGACTTATCAAGGCTGGAAATAAGGTGAGATGGCTGTCTCCCTCCCTCTTCAATTCGGTTTTCAAGGAAAACCATGTAAACATGTGTTTTCTTGATGTTTTTCCTTAGGAATCATGCTTAACTTGACTTGAGGGCCAAGAAACGTGAATTTCCAGCAACTCTAAGGTAATATATCTCTTCCTAACATGCTGAGTGAGATTTGGTCAGTTGAGAGTTTTTGGATTTAAAGTTGTTCTTGATGTGATTTAGGAGGAAAAAGTGCTTAAGGACCACCTGAAAGAGTAACCGGATTTGAAGCAGCAAATCAAGGTAGGGTTTGACGAATTTAATCTTGATTGATTGTGTTTGAGTTGTGTAATTATGATATGGTTTGGCTGTGCTTGAAATTGATTGTTTATATGAGTGATTCTTGTTGAAATTTTGGTGAAAATTTGATGAAATTTTGATGAAATTCAAGCTATGAATGTGTGTTCTTATGGCTGCTGGAAAACGAAACCCTAGAGCTTAAATTGGGGTTCAATTTGTGTTGAAATCTTGTAGAAAAGATGGGGTTTTAGTGACTGCAATTTTATTTTGAATTTTGGTAAAAATCGGTTGCTGAAAAGATTGAAAAACGGGTAAAAACAGAGAAAGAATCTGAAGAATTTACGAAGAACACGAAGAACACTTTGAGTGTGGTGAAGAACAATGAAGAACACCTTTTAGATCTTAGAAAGGGCAAGGAAGTAATTATTTTTGGTGTTTAAGGGGTTATTTGGTAATTTCTGAAAGTTAGGGTGGTAAAAGTAGAAATATTAAAAGTTACGGGTGGTAAAAAGTGAATTTTAAAGGTTAAAAGTAAAAGGTAAGTTAATTTTCGAAAATTTAATAATAAAATAATAAATAATAATAAAATATTAAATAATAATATTTAATTAAAAATAATATTTTAATAAAAATAATAAAATAATGCGGAAAAGGCAGTTTTCTGTAAAAGCTTTAGAAAGACAACTTTAAGCGCAGAATCTCATAATTACCTTCATAAAACACTTAGGGAGTGGTAAGAACATATTAGTGAGGCAAAGATAAGAGAAAGATAAAAAGTTGAAGAAAAGATAAAAACTAAAGAAAAGTCTGTAAGGTTTTAATAACAAAAAAAAAAACAGACAGAGATTAGTGAACGAATTAGGGCAACTTAGATAGTACTTGAGTTGCGACTAGGGTTAGGTATTATATGAAAAGTTAAACTGTTTCAGTATAGACTTAATGAACCTATACTTGGGACAGGCGAACTATTCATACCAAAATTTACATAAGCTATAAATACATATGTTATGAAGAGAAATCAAAGCAAAGTAAAGAAACACAGAGAACAGAATAACCAGAGAAAAGTAGGAGATACAGAGAAAAGAGTAATCAAAGCAGAGTAAAAAGACAAAGAGAAAAGAGTAATGTGATAAAGAGAAATGGTTTGAGCTACGATGTTGAAAAAGTAAAAGCTGTAAAGTTTGTATAGCATGATTGAACAGAGAAAGAAAGAGGTACCGCACAAGAATGTGAAAGTGATAATGAATAATGAGAATGTTAATGAATGATGATAATGAGAATGATTATGTAAGAATCTGCTGCGGAGAGGCAGTCAGATAGATGGTGGTACGACCACTGAGAACGCTTTCCTGGGATACCTTGCTATAATGCTTCGCTGTAAGACAAAGGTTGCTTACAGAGGTATCGAGATGAGTGTGCTCCTGTAAGACAGAGGTTGCTTACAGTGAGTATGTTGTTGCTCCTGTAAGACAGAGGTTGCTTACAGTGAGAATGTTGTTACTCCTGTAAGACAGAGGTTGCTTACAGTGAGTTTGTTGGGCGTATATCGGCTAGTAAGTTTTGCCCTGCAAGACAAAGGTTGCTTGCAGTGGATACCCTGCAAGACAAAGGTTGCTTGCAGTGGATATTGCCAACAGGAAAGCCTTATCCAGACAGAGGTTGCTGGGTAACGTCGGGAGCGGGTATGTAACCGACAGATGAGCTCATTACCTGCGCTAGGGCTAGACATGCATCATACTTGGTTGCGCATTTCCTTTGTTATGATTGTGGTATGAATGTATGCTTTCCTTGTTTGTATTCCATTCTCTGTGCTTGTGTTATTTTCTTGTATTCTTCTGTTGTGTTCTGCTATCTGTTTTCTCTATCTTCTCTACTTATCTGTGCTTTCTAATTACTGCTTCTTTGTATTCTGCTAATAGTCTGCTAAACAATATAGAATTAATGAACGTAACTAATAACCCCGATCCTACTAAGAACTCCCCAGTTCTTACCCCTTCTCTCTCCCTTCCCCCTTCAGATGGAAGTAAGAGTACCTTACCGTAGTTCGCTGATGACCGTTCGCAAGGAGAGGATTCTGCTCTAGATAGTTTTCTGAGTCTAGGGTGAATATCGTTCTCTGTTTATATGTATATACTGTGAAACCAGCCAACGTCTACACCCCGTTCGTATGCGCACTTTAACCTAAATCCTGTGTACGAGACTCCTATTGTGTGGCTACTTCATGAGGCACCAGAGAGACGTCCTGTGGAAAAGTCTGATCGTGCAGAGGAGTAGCAGATGATGTTCTATCTTTTGATGACGTTCCACTTGACTTGAGTTTTGAAGACTTAGAACGTACTTTCCCTCGCTTTAGTAGTTTAGAGGGACTAGGCGAGTATAGAGTCTAGGCTAGCCTGGGTGCCAGCTTAGGGACTTCTTGAACAGGTCAGGACCTGGGATGTTGTATGTATATATATGTATATAGTTATTATTTAGCTATATCTAGGGGTGTTTTAACTAACAGTATATGTTCTAATAAAGCTGGATCACGGAATGTTAACAAATGCTTGAGATGTATTTATGTGTGGTTGTTTATAACTGTTTTATCTATTATTATCTGTGAATTGATTATGAATGATACTGTGTGTTAATCTAAATGTTTTCAAAAAAAAAGTACCTCGCAAAATAACTACGCTTTTAACAACGAATCAGGCTCATATAGTAAATAATAGATAATAATTAGGAAGACAAGTTGGTAGCGCTCAGTTTCTAGTATGATCATGACTTACCAGAAATTGGGTCGTTACATTTCGTCTTTCGTGCATGGACGTTTGTTGCAATTTTCAGGACAGATTATATATATATATGAATGTGATAATTAGTTAAAATACATTTTAATTTTCACCTTTCTAGCCATCAACTAAATACGCACTAGCGAGTAAATACAAATCTAATAAATGCCCTCAATTAATAATGTTATTTATCTTTGCAGTGCATAGATGCTTTTTTTTTCACAAAAATGAAAATGGATTTCATCAAGGATAAGATACGACAGTTTAGTCTGAGGGAACTAGATTCGAAAGGGCGTAGTTAAACCATAAAATGCTTGCATGCGTATTTTCTACACTACTAGATAACACCGTCATAAGCATATACACTGCCAGGTCCTCGTCCAACGGAAAGTTACAATGGAACGTTTGTCTGCTGCCGTTGAACTACCCCGCAACGTTTGGTTAGCCATAGCCATTAAAGTCGCGTCAAACTCCATTGAGGACCAGTGCAGGTTTTGTATGATGTGTTGCATTGCGCGTGATGCAGGTGAAGAGGATACTATGCTCAGGGTGGTTTCCATACCACCCCTGCATGACATGAAGTTGTGGTGGAGATGCGACCCAATAGGGCAAAGATTTTTTAAGAGGTGCTTTGAGATTGGTCACCCGGAGCTTCTGTTTCGGGAGGTTCTATAGGAGCTCTATATACGACGTAACCACGCCATCGAATGGGAAATATTGCAGAATACAGCAAGCAATGGCTTGGACGCTGCCAAGCACGTACTTTCAATGGAGTTGCTTATCCGAAGGGACGACAACGAGGCAAAAAAACTGGTTTAGAACTATTTTGCGCACTCGAAGCAGGTTGTTTACTCCCTGCGTGTTACTCGAGTTGCTTTGCGGTTCTTACAATTTCTTGGCCAGATGAAGTCCAAATACCGAAAAAGGAAGAAGAAAATACGGTATGTGATACGACCAGATGCTTGACACGAGGCCACATGGGTCTTCTGTGTGACTACTGTCGAAGGGCGGCAGAGCGGGACTCCGTCCACGGTGTCGGAGGCTCCGACTATATTTCGTGCATTCACTGTCGCGCCGACTACGAGGTGGAACGATACGTAGACATACCTAGGGTTTAGGGTTGTCAGACATATTGTGGTTGACGGATCAACACTGGGTTTAAGATTGACATATAATTAAAATATTATATTGTTTATCGTGTAATGAATGCTATGTTTTTTATATATCCATGATGTAAATATTTGACAACGATTTATATTATCTATCTGATTACTCGTTTATAAATTTCAACAAATAACAGGTAAACCGTGTCTAGGTTAAACCGATACTTATATCGATCGGATACCACAACACAAAAATAGCAAAAGAAAAAAATAAACTAGAAAATATAAAACGATGAAATGAAAAAAATGGAAGACATTATGATAAAGAAAGTTATACTTTTATTAACATATTTTATTAAGTGGATATCACATTTTGTATGATTTTTCTCGAGTTGACTATATTATTAATTACGAGTTTCAGGAGTGAAAAATTAAAAAAAAACTAAAAATAATGTGAATACAAAGGACGTGATTGGCTGATTGCTAAGGAAGCCGTGTGTGAGGTGAGGGAAACAGAATCGGCATGTTCCTAAATCGATGTGAGTGTGGCTGAGTTTGTGTAGAGGCATGGTACACAACCGATGGGATACCATCGCAAACAGCACCTGGTGCTTATAAATACACCTTAAACAACAGCCATTGACAGTACTACTTGGACCCTTTCTGTTGTCCACTCCTTAAACATAATTGCCCATTCATCTATCGTATCAGGCATTCATTCTTAGAATAGGAGATGGAGTGTCCGACAGGCACCACCAACCTTCCCCGCGATGTTTGGACTCTAATTTCTGTGAGGACCACAGCACAGTCTGTCAGGAACTTGTGCAGTCTCAGGATGTCGTGCACCGCTACACACAGGGCAGGGGATGAGGGTTTCGTATACCGATGCGCCTTGATTCCAATTTTTGACCAACAGAGGTGGAGTGTGAGTCCAATGCACCAAGGGAGAAGGGACTTTTTAGCGCGATGCAAGAAGAGCGGGCACCTGGAAATTCTGTTTTGGGCTGCTGTGTCTGACCTTTTCCTCAACGGGTGTCGCTTTGCGGGGATGGAAACGATGCACGCTGTAACAGCCCAGGGCCATTCGGCCACCCAGTACACAGTATCAATGATGCTGATGCTAGGTGACGATGCCGAGTTAAAGAACAAGGGCTTGGAAACATTTTTGTGGGCTTGAGGCGGCCGATGCCCTAACAATCTGCAAATTGGTGTTTTGAAGCGTTATCCAAGGGTCGTGGACACATCTGCGTTGCGTGCCAGTGCTAAATGAAGAGAATCTAGTCTGTGTTTCGCCTGCATGTCCAAGCCGTGGAAACTTGGGTGCTATTTACCACCATCAACGCTACAGAAGAGGGTATTACGTAAACGACAGTGATAGAGGTGTTGCTCGTGTTTCGTGCATGAATTGTCGGGCAGACTATGAGTTGATCCTGTTTGTCCACCTCTTTGACTGATAGGATAGGATTGGGTTCACCTAATTTTTGGTTATCTAATATATGTATTATGTAAGGATTGTGCTATTATGTAATTATGTTATTATATATATAATTATATATCGTGTTGTGGATCATTTTATGCCTATTAGTAGATAATTTCGTGCACTGCTATTTATGTCTTTCGTCATTTCGTATGAAACAATTTATTTATAAAAAAAATTCCCCGTTAATGACCTCCCTTTCGGTGACTCCCCATTACATCTATAAGTAATCATTTTTGTATAAACTCACTGTCAGCCCTTCAGCCCGTCCTGTCTATTCAAACATCACATTGAATCACTTCAGTAGCAGAGAAGTTCAGATCAAATCCCACCTTGGAAGAAAGATGATTTGGCCTAAGCTCTAGCCAAGATACGCAATTATTGCTACGTCTGTGCAATCCATGATACTCAATATAGCACACATTTTCCCATATCTTTTCTTCGTTTACCGATAAAACCAGGGCATTATTATCTTAATTTTTCAAAAAATAAAAGACATACATTATTTAAACACATTAAAGTGTATTAATTTATTTTTTTAAAACTTAAATGTTGATTAAAAAATTTAAACAAAGTTATCAAAATAAAGAAAAATGAAACAACTTTATATCACCGCACAGGTAACGCACAGTCAAGTAGTCAGTGCATATGAAATGTCAAAAATATCCCTGAGATATAATTTATATACAAGCTATAGACATACCGTATCTGTTTTATCCATTCGTCGGTTCTTATAATTTGTACCTTCTTCTCTAACCTCTCTGCCTGGAGAAAAATTGTTGCAGTCTTCGTCGTCCAGCAGACCTCCCCGTCTTCATCTGAGAAAATATCGCAGGAATCCCTCACCGACTGCCACGTTAGTCCCGACGACCTCGCGAAACTTCTGATTGCAGATTTGATCGACACCATCCGTTGGAGGGAGATGTTTTTGAAGGATAGACTTCAAACGACAGAAGCAGAACTAAGGCAGGCGAGGCTAGAGACAATTACCGCGAAGGTCAGGACGAGGATAAGGCAGCATGAACTAGAGGAAGGTCGCCGATTGCAAGAGAAGTTGCGCATGGAGCTGGAACAGCATCAAACGACCATTCGCCAACTGGATGACAAAGCAAACGAATTGAAGGTAGAAATTGCCGATCTTCGTCAAAGGGAACAGAAATAGATGGCACCATGGCGTGAAGTGGAAGGCAGGCTCGAGGTTGTGGAGATCAAGCTAGGGTTATTGGCCCGCCAATTGTATGGTCAAGCTCCGCTAACGGCACAAGGCTCTAACGATCAGGAGCTCGCCGGGCAGAATGGAGACGATGTCGGGGGTATATGACCTACGGCTTCTATGTTTCAAATCGTTATTTGCTTTGTTTCTTTAGCCGTCCTTTTGATGTTCTGTAATCCCTACCTAAAACTCGGTTGTCTTAATGGTTTCTAATTTTGCAGCATTTGAATTTCTTTGGGGTTTTTTTACTTCCGGGTGAAGCTATAAAATATTGCGTGAACAACAATGTGAATTAATTATTTTAATTTATAGGATCAGACTACCATTTTTTCAACCAAGAAATAGATTTTTTAACAAATCGTCAGTTGCAAGCCATTGTATTGGAAGATTACATAAAGTTACATAAAGATAACCCTACAATAGTGCATTCGGGGGCAGCCTAATAAAGTGATAAACAATCAAGTTCACTAAAATCTAAACATCTCCAAGAAAACCCTGACCTCATAATCTGCCAGGCGGTGCACACACGAGACACGGGACACATCATTCACATCAGCCATGGTACCGCGGGTAAAGCAACTGGTGGACCAACAAGCCACAGCGTGTCCCGGATCCGATGGTCTCTCATCAACCCATCGCTCCCAGAAAATGTTCGCGAAGAACTCCCTGCACCTTTCGACCTTTCCAGAAGTACGGATAAACTCTAACATTTCAACACCCCTTTGCACTTTTTCCTCGTCTTCATGATCACACAGTAGCAACATGGCAAACAGGTAACCTGCTTCGACGCTGCCCTCTGTCGAGGCCCTAGCAAGCAGTTCCATCCTAATGCCACGGCAGGCAATCCAGAAATACTCTATCAACCCCAGTCGGAGTATAGCATCCGCATTTCCTGCTTCAACGCAGCGATCGAGGAACCTCCTTTTCGGCCGGTCAAGGTAAAATAAAAAGGACACTAACGCTATAACTCGCATCGTCGCATGTTGGTACACAGCTTCGGAACTCGCTGCATCCAGGAACACCTTGCAACTCGCCTGCATGTTGAATAGATCATGAATTGAATTCGACGCAACCTTAGCGGCAATCCTCACCCATATATCGCGAGGAAGAAGATTCAGCTGACATTCATGCTCAGCTGGCACGTTCCCTTTCTTTCTATTTATCTTGGAAGATCCAGCCATTTGCAAGGGCATGGCAGAGGCTGGAGGGGTGTTGTTGCAGGATTATCGGAAAATATTAACAGGAGAAACGATCGCCAATTAAGAGATGGAATGTAAGCTTTTATATATTATTATTATCATTTAAACTTATCAGTTATCGCAATAATACCAATTTCCAAAATGTATGTATCCTCAACTATAAAATTTATCTTCTATCCTATAAAAGTTAATATATATATATATATATATATATATATATATATATATTATCGGTAAAAAAATATATATATTATATTATATACTAGCATTAATTAATTATTATGGCTTAGCGCATCAGATGTTTCATTGCCCAACATTATGGATAATACCAGATAATTAATACATTTACTATATGTACTTAAACCCATATTTATATATACTTATACAAGTAGAAATGTCTTTCTTCTGCCAAATGGAAGTGGGCAGTCTCGTTCTCATTTTCCAATTTGCCTTGATTCCTAGAAATGGAAAACGTTAATGACGTCTTGGTTGTTTGCAATTTTATTTAAGCTTATCGATAACAGTTAATATTACGAAACATTAGATAAAACAATTAAATACATGTAGTAATCGTGTAGATTAAGGATTTTTAACCCGATTAAAAAATCATAAATGGTCAAATTAAATTAAATTATCGAATTAAATGATAATTTTTAGTTTGCAATTAATTGCATTCAATTTAATATATTGATTGACAGAACAAACATTTTTTTTTCTATCTAAGTGGGTGCAAGTACACCCCTAGTCCAGACCCTGGTATCCCTGCACCCCTACTTCTGAACCTACTTCCGCGTGAAGTACACGTTTACTCCTGAATGTGGGGTCCGTGTGCCAGTACACCTCTGCTACTCTGTTGGAGTTCTTCAATTTACTTTTCCAGTTCTGAGCATCCAGGCGAGGAAAAACCCCTAAACCATATTCTACCATCAAGCTTAACCAATTCAAACTAAGATCTATCCACGCATGAAAACAGAAACACAATAAAAATAAAAATATATTTAACATCAGGATAACCATGCATAAATTGTTAACAAAAGTGGAGATAATGCTTCATATGGTAATACTAGATACGAGAACTCTAATCAACAAACTTGGATAACACAAACCTCAAAATAGATATTTTTATTCGAATACAAACAACTCCTAGAACACCCAAACCTCGTAATCGGCCAAGCACTACACACACGAGACGTGGGACAAATCTTCCACATCACCCATGGTGCCTTTGGTGTGGCAACTGGTGGATCGACAAACCTCGGGTAGTCCAGGATCCAACGGCTTAACCTCCACCCACGGACCCACAAATACCTGCAAGAAGACTTCTCTACACCTTTCGAGCACCCCAGAATCATGTACAATCACAAAAAATTCAAGTCCCTTTCGCATGTGCTCTTCGTCTTCCTTGGCATGAGATAGTAACAGCATCACACACATGTAACAGGCTTCCAGGTCGCCCCCAGTTGCACCCATAGTCAGAGTATCCATTCCACCGATAGAGTGATCAATCCAGACGAATTCAGTCATCCCCACTCAGAGTAGGGTAGCCAGATTTCCTGCCTCCACACAGCATTCTATGAACCTCTATTCAGGTCAGCCATATTAGTATAGAAAGGACGCAATCGGCAATTCTAACATCGACGCCACCTTGTAAACATCGTCAGACCTCGCTGCATCCAGAAACACCTTGCAAGTTACCTGCATATTGAATAGATCCTTAGTCGAATACGACACAACCTTCGTGGCAATCCTAACCCATATGTCGCGAGAAAGAAGATTTAGCGGACATTCGTACTCAACGGATACGGTCCCTTTCTTTTTGGCCTTCTTGGCTGCGTTCCTTTTCTTTCTGTTCTTCATGGAACCTCCAGCCATTTTGCAAGCAACTTAGGCCAAGGGTTTTGGAAAATATCAAGATGACACATGACCACTAATGAGACATTTTGTGCTCTTATTATATCCTTTTTTGTTGTTAAAATGGTTCAGTGCCTCGTACGTTTCTTTACCGATTGTTCTGGAAAAGATAAGATAATTAATAGGGGACGAACAAAATACTAGTTTTCATTTTTTTACTAGTCTTATCCCTCGTGCCAACCACAGAAGCGATTAATGCAGGTTTTTTTAAATACTTGCTTCCTTTACCTATATTGATATTGTTATTGTTAATTTGTTATTTTTTATTAAAATGAAGCCTTATATTTCATGTGATGTAATGAGTTAATTTAAACTTAAATAATTAAACAAGAAACCTTAGAAGTTGGATCATTTAACAAACCGAACAAATAAAGGGACAAACAAATTTAGCATAATACAGAAATTTAAAAATACATTATACTAAAAAATATTCCTAATTTGCTAAATACTTCTCGGTAAACGACATTTACGGTGTATATACCATCATGTACAATGAACAAATATTCATCTAAAAAAATTGAGGTGGAAATATAAATGTAATGAAACTATAACGAATGAAAGACATTAGTAATCTACGCATGGTTAACAAAATGAAGAAAAGACTCTCGGAGAAAATCGAACAGAGAACTCATACTAACGGATTTGGATCCTCTAAAGTTTGAATTTCACTTTAGAGAGTAAAGTGTGATCTCTCACCATTTATTTCATAGGTGGGACCAAGAATAAATATGAAAGAGAAACTTTTCAAGGGTAGAAGATCACACTTTACTCTCTAAAGTGAAATTCAAACTTTAGATGATCCAAATCCCATACTGAAAGTTGATATTTGATACGATATGGAAAGGTGGGGAGAGGGTGGGGAATAAGTGGATGGATACACTTTACTCTCTAAAGTGAAATTCAAATTTTAGAGGATCTAAATTCGTGACAATGAGGGTCCTACTTATAAAGTATTAAGGAGTTTAACATTTTGAATGAGACTGCAAAATTAAATACAAAAAACTAAAATATAAACAATGAAATGCAACATTATAAAATACATACATACTTCTATCTATAGTTCTATCTATCTATTAAAATAGATAGATTCTATGTATAGTAGTTTCCTATTCAAATGCTTTGGTTTTACAACGCAAGAATTTAATGTTCACTGTTCGATTTTTGTGTTATATTCATGTCAACTTTAGTTACTTGCTTTAATTACTCGCTGAATAAATGTTATCTTTTCTTCTTTTTTTTCCCATCGAAATAGTTTAAATTAATGTTTTATTTTCCTGAAAATAAACCCCCATTATTGACACATTAGTTACAAAAAAAAACAATACCAAGCAATTTTCTATATATATATATATATATATATATACGTGCCTATTATTGAAAACCCCAAATCCTACTAAGTACTAACCCTTCTTCAGTTCTTCTCTGCCGTAACTCCTTCTTTCCACTCTCCGTCTATCCTTCTCCCTTTCCTTATTACTACCACACTCCACTGCTCTCTCCGCCGTCTGCCACACCGCCAAAGTCATCTTTGCACACGACTTCTACTACGCACTCTCTTATCGACATCATCCGTGTGGATGAAAAGTCCGCAGATTATGACCTCGTTGAGGCCGCACTGGTCAAGAGGGAGGAGATTTGAAGGATAGACTTGTAACAATCAAAGCAGAACTGAGGCAGCGAAGGTGGAGATGTTGGCCGCCAAGTTCGTTTTTTAGGCAAAGAAGGATGAACTGGAGGAAGAGGAGAAGGAAAGGCAACGATTGAAAAAGGAGTTGAAAATAGCATAGCAAAAGAATGACATCATCCTTCACCAATTGGACGTCAAAGCAAAGAATTGATGGCAGAAATCGTCAAGCGCCGTGAATGGGAATAGCTTGAGGCTATACCGTGGTGTGACCTAGAACGCAGGATCGACGTTTTGGAGAATAAGCAAAAGTTTTTGCTCCGTCGAGGTCGTCATCCAGCCAGGCAGAATGAAGACGGGGCCGGAGTTATTTGACCTGCTGCACATGCATGATATCTTAATCTCATGTTTTCCGTCGAGGCTTGTATGATCCTTTTATTTCCTTTGTTTGTTCTGTCTCCCATTTGATCTTCTGTAGTGGAACTTAAACTCTTATAATATAATTATATCTACTTTCATCTGTCTTTTCTTAATTTCAAAAGTCATGTGACCTGTTGACACACAATTAGGGATTTATGTTACGATGAAGCCAAATACCATTTCCAAATCGTGATTTCGGACCATTTCTGCAATTATTTACGTGTGCGTTATCAAAGACGTATTTATCGATTTATCCTTCCTTGCAGAGTGGTATTACCCCACAGGCAGCACGTTTGATTGTCACGAATGTTTACGGGTTCCTTTTGATGTAAGGTCACATACCGTCATTTACACTAGAAAATAAAACAAAGGAATGTAGACATAGTATCATTCTTATGATATCCTAATATTATATGAAATTATAGGAAATAAGCATCTTTCAAATTAGATTGCTTTGATGAACAAAGAATACGAAGCCATTGATCGAAACAAAATTCAAATTACTTCTCTCTCAGGTTATAATAAAACATTTAGTGCAATTACATAATAAAAACTCCTTAAAATATGAAAGCAAATTTTGTTCTTTAAAGGACAAGTATTCAATCTCTCAACCGGTTATATTATACGAATACAATTCCGTGGTTCAATTGGAACATAGATGCATGTTCATTATTCAACATTTGTACAGATTTTATACACCATCGTCAATTATCATTCCTCATACAAAAATTATCTCGTACCCATTTTTTACCTGACCCCTTTCAGTCACTCCCTATTGCCTATCCATGTTACCAGTTTTATATAAATTCACTGTCACGGTCTTAGTACCCAGCCCCAGAAAAAACCTTTCGATGGTTTAAAAGGTTCATTGATTAAACAGTCTTCTGTCCATTCAAACGTTACTTCAATAGTGCAAAGTTTAGATCATATCCCACTCAAGAAGAAAGCATTATTTGGACTAAGTTATAGCCAAGATACGCATTAATTGCGTCGTTTGTGCCATCCACATAATTATGATAAATTAATTGATCAAATTGATAGTCTTTTAACAAATAAAATAAAATAAAATAAAATACACCATCAGTATGCATAGCAATTAGCAAGGGGTTAATGAAGGATCATAACAAATCGGCATTTGCTAGTCACTGTATTGGCAGATTACATAACGGATTACATAAAGATAAACCCACCATAATACAGTCGGAGGCGAATTAACAAGATAATTAAACAGTCACGTTCATTCAGATGCAAACTTTTCTAATAAGAGCACAATGACATCGTTGGAAACGCCCCTAAAGAACTTACTGCAGCTCTCGAGCTGCCCAGAAATACGGATAACTTCCATCATTTGAACACCCCTTTTCACGTCTTCCTCGTCTTCGTGATCAAACATTAGCAACATGGCACACAGGTAACCTCTTCGACGCTGCCCTCCGTTGAAGCCCTAGCAAGCAGTTCCATCCCTTTGTCACAATGGCCATCCCTATTCGCATGCACATTTCCTACTTCCACGCAGCAATCAAGGAATCTCCTTTCAGGCCCGTCGAGGTAAACTAAAAAGTGCGCTAACGGTTTATACGACATCGTTGCATGCTTGTAAACACGTCTGAACTCATCTCACCCAGGAACACCTTACACGTCGCCTGCATGTTGAATAGATCCTCAATCGAATTTGATGCAACAATTGTGGCAATACTTGACCATATTTCGCGAGGAAAAAGATTCAGTGGATATTCGTGCTGAACGGATACGTCCAATTTCTTTTTGTCCTTCTAGGAACTTTTAGCCATTTGCAAGGACTTCGTGGAGGGATTATTGGAGATTATAAAGAGGATAGATGAATTTGTAAATGACCTTGTGGTATTTTGCTTTTTAATATACTGCCATTGGGGGGAGGGATGGGGTGTTATGGTTTAGTACCGCATACGTTTCCCGAGATGTTATCTTCATTTACCGATGCGTCCAGATAGTATAATAATTATATTGATTAAAAAAGCATTTATCGTATTTAATTGGGAACACATATTACAATTCCCTCCATAACCTTGCTATACACCAACAATCTCTCCATATTAAAATTAAAAAGTTCATCGATTGGAATTTATATTGGGAATTAATTCTTGATCAAAATTAATTTTAAAAATATAATAAATTTATTGAAATTAATAGTGGTGAATAAGACAAATGTTATTAATTTTTTCTTTGCTGGTGCAAGTACACCCCTATTCCTGAACCTAGAGTCCCTGCAACCCTACTCCTGAACATAGGGTCCGTGTGCAAGTAAACCTCGACTACTGTTGCACCATTCTAGTTGCTTTATTTATTTACTCCTCCATTTTTTAGCATCCAGGTGAGAGAAAAACCTATAAACTGTATTTCACCATCAAGCCTAACCAACTCTCCCTCTGCAGGGTCTACCAGATCTCCTCTAACAGTCGGATGGCAATGTGAACAGAAGGTGGTTGGTACGTCATGTTTAGAGAGAGGATACTCGGAATATACCCAACCTGGGAAACGGCATCGGATCAGGTGGATGGCTTTTCACGTAACCTGCTTCTTCATTACCAGAGTTACCAAGAGGCCGTGACCGCCTGGAACGGCTACTTCCAGGTGACTGCATCGCCTGTTCTGGGGCTGGGCAGCAAGCTCCCGCCGGCGTCGGAGTTCAATCGATTTGTTCACGGCAGACGGCACGATACGATGGTGACGTCGACTCCCACGGAGGTACTAGGTGCATTTTCTAAGCGAAAACTATCTTCTTGCGATGCCCCCACATCTAGTCACTTGCAGTCAACCAATCGATTGAGGACCTACAACAGGCCATTGCATCGATAGAGTACTGTGTATCCTAGATCGAAAGAGAAAGACGGGAACTCAAGACTCAACTGGGAGAAATCATACGACAGCTGGCCGATATTTTGCTGGAGAGGTAAAGTCCCAGGTCTTAGGGGTCAGTGCAACAACGGGATGGAGACATCGTAAACCGACCCCTCCTCGGCAATGTATGTAATTGGGGTGGCTCATGTAACTGAGAACGGGCTGTGGTATTGTAGTGTTCAGGTCTATTTTTTTTTCGGGTGGGCCTATTAGCTAATGCCGTTATGAAGTACTGACTGCTAGATGCGAAGGTTATGCGTGTGAACATTATCTTTAAAACATAGTGATAATGGATTGTTCCACACATTCATTTTCTTTACGAATTTAATAATTTGTGTATAGCCGCATGCTTAAGCTGAATCATCATCCAACGAATCCTCCATACCAGATCAAACTTAGGATTCTCCAAGCACAACAACAGAAACACAATAAAAATATATTCCGTATGAGGATAATCATGCATAAATTCCAAACAAAATAGCATATAATGCTACATACTGTAAACCCATACACGAGGAGAGGCATAAACCATAAACAACAAGATTCAACAACACACATCAATAATTTAAATGCTTCGATTCTACAAAGCAATAATTTAATACTGACTGTCCTTGCCAATAAAATAATTTAATTTATTCCTTTACCTTTCCAAAAATAAAAGAGGTGCATTATTATTTTATTGAATAATAAAATCTCCTTAAAAAGCCACATCAAATTCTGCTTATTAAAGGATAGGTATTCATCCTCAACCAATCATATTGCACAAATGCAATCCTGGGTTCTGTTGGAAAAAATGTCCATGTTAAATATTCAACGTTTCTGTTAATTTTATGCACCAGAAAAGTTAGTTTTATAGAGTATTTTAATTATTATATCCTAAGGAAATTGAAATATTTAATACTGCTGTTAGATTGTTCAGCAACTAATTGTAAATGCAATAACTAATTTGGTGGTGCTCCTTTTTTTTGGTTCTGGGTGTTCCTCTTCTTTGTTCAGCTATGTTAGGATTTTTTCTTTTTGGGTATTGTAAAGAGGACCATACCATACCAACACTTGAGCCCATCATTGGTTTCAGAAAAAAATTATAATCTATAGGTCCATCTGGATTGAGCCAAGTTCAACCAGCAGTGTTCCAACCTGACCCGCCCCAACCCGAAAAGAGTTCTGCCTCTCCATCATCATTCTCTAGCCCACCTTCTCCACGCCGCTTAGATTCTTCCTTGTTGATCGTCTCTGGCAAAGCCATACGTATACCCAAAAAAACACTCCTTGTTATCAACGACGATCGAAACCCCTTTCGGCAATGATACTATGCAGATCGTCATCCTCCGAACCAATGATTCGTGACAAATGCGCCATTCGGAGAGTAGGCAGCTTTGCACTGTGATTTCACAGGAGAAAGCTTACTGCAACTCCATTGACGGTCAGTGACGGATACGTAGACATCAAAGTGTTTCTTGTATGCGTCAAACGACGTCCACGACGCTTCTCCTTCCTTCCCAGCCCACCTCCGTCATCTTTGATTTAGGGTTAAATAGAATCACTAACTGCCATTAATTTAGGTCTTAAAACATCATAAACTAATTCTACATAAACCTAAATAATTTTCGAATGTAACAAAAATAACCAACTACAAAGTTAAATTTGTAAACTAACCCCTCTGACACATGATGGCCACTAACCAATCAAAAGAGGGAAGAGAATGGGTGATCTCTACCATTAGATTAAAAAATGAGAGACATCCGACAGCCAACATCAAATGGCACACCAGTCAGCCAAAGAAAAGTGGCATGTGCACTGGTGTGCCAAAGAAGTTCGGCACATGGAATCCGTGCCCATCAGAGTGATACGGAATCATGATAAGATGAAAATAAAAAAAGATTTTACTTCTTTTATTTGCCCCTAAATTTTTTTAAAAAATTCAAAAAAAAATTTATTTATAAAAAATTAAAAAAAAAAGTTACTATAAATTTTAGAGGTTTTTGTCTCACAATTTTAAAATCTTAATGCATAAGTTCACTAAAATAAAATAGACTAAATTATAATTAGCCCTAAAATAATAAAAACAAAATAAAATAAAATACACATAAAATAAGTCCTAAAATAAATATTAATAAGGTGATGCTTATTTGATTTAAAGGTTAAGTATGATTTTGGTTCTTAAGATTTAGGTCGAAAATTTTATTCGTTTCCAACTTTTTTTTGAGCTTGAAATCATCCCTAACGTTCAATTTAGATTTAAAGTCATCCTTCGGATAAAAATACTCTTATTAGTTTCTCTCTCTCTTTATCAGAGTCTTCTTCCTTCTTCACCTCCTCCATCACTCTTTATATTTGCCGAATTTTCTCAAACTCTAACAACAACAACCACCATATAACTATTGTCCTTTTAAAACTCAAGCAAATTAATCAAGCAAATAAACAAACTAATCAGACAAATTAACAAATCAACACAATAAAGAGATGATTCAATTTAACATAACAGCTAAACAACTGTGATAGAGATGAAAACAACAGAGATGGGAAAAACTAAAAACACACACACAACGCACACAACAGGTCACACGTACAATGCAAACACAAAATAGAACGAAGAGCAATTTCAATTGAGAGAGATACAGCATATAGAGAGAAGAGGGAATCCAAGAACAAGTTTTTATCAGCTTCAGCTGAAGAACAAGATGATGGTTGAAAATACCCAGAAATCAAGCATCATTGACAACTAAATCACTGCAAACCCTAACAACGAAAATGAAGAACTTGAGGAGGGAGAGATCCTTGACGATGACTCCTTCAGCACCTCCAGGCCACCTTCCTACTCTAGCGCCGACGCCCTTGCCCACAACCCGACCCCTACCCACTTGAGAACTTTTTGAACTTCTGGTTTGATAACCCCTCTGCTAAGGAGGGGGAGGGAGGTGCAGGAGGTTGGATGGTTGGGATGGCAAGCAGGGAGAGGGAGGTGCGACCGGCGAGATCAGACGAGACTGGGGAGAGGAGGGCGATGAATTGGAAGAAGTCAAGGAAGAAGGAGAGGAGGGCAGTGAATTTGGGAACTGATGATAGTGAGTGCAAAGAAAGAGGAGGGTATTTTTGTCCAAAAATTAGAGAAAGGATGATTTTAAAATCAAGTTAAACTTTAAAGACGATTTTGTATGCCAAAAAAGGTTGGGGATGAAAAAGATTTTCGACATATACCTTAAGGACCAAAATTGTACTTAACCCATGATTTAGCTTGACTAATTAGAGATTTCAATGCAACTTAAAAATAGTAAGACGCTTGGTTTCCATAATCATTGACCACTGTCTTGGCTAATTCTTGATGCATATCTTGAACAAATAATTTAGCAATGTTTGCAAAACATTCTTTTATTCTCTTAGATGTTGCTCTTGTAATTGGACTAATTGGTATATGACAATTCTTAGTTTATCCCACGGAACTCGTATCATTCCCTTTCTCTTGAAAAAGATTCATCCTCGAATCTGCATCCATATTAGAAGGGGATAGGTCAAAGACATTAAAAGTATTTGACATATTATACTCACCTGAAAGGTCAATCTTATAAGCATTTGATCCTTTCGAGCACCTGAAATGGACCATCACCCTAGGATCTAACTTTGATTTTCTTTGAGTAGAAAATATATCCTTTCTCAAATGAACCCATACCCAATCACCAGGTTCGAAAACAAGTTGTTTTCGACTTTTATTTACCTTTTGAGCTGTCAACCTATTCTTCTTTTCAATCATCTCACATGCTTTCAAGTGCATTGATTTAACCTTTTCAACTTTACCTTTTGCATCCAAACTAACAAGATCACTCAAAGGCAAAGATAATAAGTCCAAAATAGTTAAAGCATTAAAACCATACACAAGTTCAAAAGGAGAAAAACCTGTAGAAGAATGAGTTGTTCTATTATAAGCAAACTCAATAAAAGATAAACAATCTTCCTAAGTTTTTAGATTCTTACCAACAACAGCACATAATAAGATCCCTAGTGTTCTATTTACTACTTCAATTTGACCATCATTTTGAGGATGATAAGTGGTAGAATATAATAATTTTGTTTCTAGCATACTCTATAACACTTTCTAAAAATGACTCAAAAATTTTACATCATGATAAAAAATAATAGATTGGGAAACACATGCAACGCACAATCTTTCTAAAGAACAAATAAGCAATATTTGTTACATCATTAGTTTTATGGCATGCAATGAAATGAGTCATTTTACTAAACATGTCTACCACAACAAAAATGCTATCTCTACTTTTTCTAGTTCTAGGAAAACCAAGAACAAAATCTATAGAAATATTAACCTACGGATGTACAAAAATGGACAATGGGGGTATACAAATCATGTGGTAACAACTTAGATTTAGCTTGTTTAAAAGCAATGCATTTAGCACAAAGTTTTTCAACATTTCTATGCATGTGTGGCCAGTAAAAATATTCAAACAATACATCCAAATTCTTATGCATACCAAAATGACCCATCAAACCCCACTGTGTGACTCCAGAACAAGTAAATTCTTAATAGAACAAACATTCACACAAATTCTATTACCATGAAATAGAAAAGCTTCATGCCTATAAAATTTGTTTAATGCACCATATTCACAAGAGGCATAAATAGCAAAAAATTCAGAATCAATTGTATGCAACTCTTTTAAAAACTCAAATCCTAACAACTTAGAAGTAAGTGTAGTAATCAAAGCATACCTCCTAGATAAAGCATTATCCACTATATTTTCTTTACCTTGTTTAAAAGCAATCACGTATGGAAAGGTGTCAATAAATTCTACCCATTTAGCAAGTCTTTTATCAAGCTTACCTTGTCCTTTTAGGTCCTTTAAAGATTCATGATTCATGTGAATCACAAACACCTTAAGCAGTATGTAATATTGCCAAACCTCCAATGCTTAAACCAAGGCATACAATACTTTGTCATAAGTTGAATATTTGCATTGAGCTAAATTTAACTTTTCACTCAAATAGGCAATGACTCGTTTTTCTTGCATCAAAATAGCACCTATACTAATTCAAGAAGTATCACATTCAATCTCAAAAGTTCTACCAAAGTTAGATAAAACAAGAATAGGGACAGAACACAAACAATCTTTTAGCATATGAAATGCAAGTTTTTGTTCTTCTTTTCATTTAAATCCAAAATCTTTTTTTTATAACCTCTGTGAGAGGTGCAACGATGGCAGAAAATTTTTTTCACAAATCTCTAGTAAAACCCAGCTAAACCATGAAAACTTCTTATCTCAGAAGCATTCTTATGCGTTGGCTATTCTCGAATAGCCTTTAGCTTTTACTCATCAACCTCAATTCCACTCGCACTCACACCAAAACCAAGAAATACAACTCTATCAATACAAAATGTGCACTTCTTAAGATTGGTATATAATTTTTTTTGAAGCACTTCCAAAACAGTTGAGACATGTGACAAGTGGTCATCCAAACAAGTGCTACAAATGAGAATATCATCAAAATAAACAACAACAAATTTACCCCAAAAATATCGCAAAAACATGATTCATTAGATGCATAAAAGTACTGGGTGCATTAGTTAACCCAAAAGGCATTACTAACTAGTCATATAACCCATGTTTTATTTTAAATAAAGTCTTTCATTCATCTCTTAGTTTTATTCTAATTTTATGATACTCATTTTTTAAATCAATTTTAGTGAATATGCATGCACCATGTAATTCATTAAGCAAGTCATCTAACCTAGGAATACGATAACGATACTTTATTGTAATCTTATTGACTGCACGACAATCTACACATATCCGCCAAGTATAACAGAGTCTTATGCTTAAGTCATAAAGCTGAAGTGGCAAGGTATTACGACCTCTAATAGTAAATATATATATAGTAATAGTTGAAAGAAATTTTAACTAGAAGTCTGTGAAGAAGAGATAAGCAAGGTATTAAAGAGAAAATCGCATCACTCCGCATAAGAGATAAATATAAGAGAAGAATTCCAGAGATACATATAGCGAAGCTTCTAACTCGGCTCGCGAAGATAAACCGGAAAGAGCATATAAGTATATACATACATATATATAAGAGAATCCCAAAATGACCCAAATCAGAAAAAAGGACAACTTGTTTCTCTGAGTCAACCTCTAGGAGGAACAAAATACAAAATACAAGGTGGAGAGTTTGCATACATATATAAATATAAACAAAAATACGCTCTTGAGTCCCAAGAGTTCTTCACTTCATCAAAGTCTCCAAAATATGGAGTGGTGCTTCTCAACCTGCATCTGAAAAATAACAATATTTTATATGATGAGAACGGGGGTTCTCAGTATGGTTAAGGTGCCCACATACATAATAAATAAGGTCTCGGAAAAGCCAAAGGCAATCCTAGAATGCCGACTGATGTGTGGAAAACGATCCAACACAAAACTCACCGGCAAGTGTACCAGGTCGCATCAAGTAATAAAACTCACGGGAGTGAGGTCAATCCCACAGGGATTGAAGGATTGAGCAATTTTAGTTTAGTGGTTGATTTAGTCAAGCGAATCAAGTATTAGTTGAGTGATTTTGTATCTAACAGTAAGTAAATAGCAGGAAATGTAAAGGGAGAGGGATGAATTGCAGAAATTAAAGAAAATTGAAAGTAAAGGTGCGGAATCTTAAAGAACAAGAAATTAAATGACTGAAACTTAAAGTGCAAGAAATACAAATTGCGGTAACTTAAAGTGCAAGAAATATAAATTGCTTGAATGGAAAAGGGATTTGAGGACTGGGAATTCAGAATTTAAGCAAGGAAAATTAAATTGCAGCAATTATCAAAGCAAGAGATGATTTGAATTCTACTAGATCTCAAACAGAAATGGAAAATGTGATTGCAGCAGTGGTTCAGCAGGAGGACCAAAAAGATAAAATCAGATCTTAGGACTCCAGAGACTAGATAGCAGATTCTAGATCTCAATTGCCTTCCTAGATCCAAGTTCACAAAGCAATTAAAGAGAAATTAAAGATTGCAGCAGTAAAGGAAATGGAATTGAACTCAATTATGCAGTAGGAAAATCAAAGAGATCTTAAATGGAGATAGAGACAGAAGTTCCTCAATTCTTCACACTTAAGACTCAAACAAAACCCAGAAAACAAAACGATCAGATGAGGAAGAAGTGAATTCTCTCCTCCAATTCTCAAGCCAATTTTGCAGAAAACAGAAAAATGGGAAGTGAGCTCTCAAGTTGACTATGGATGAAAATTAAAATGAAAGTAAGCTCTCTAAAAAAAACTCTATTCTAATCCTAACTAACACCTATTTATACACTTTCTATTTTGGATCTAAGAATTTTGAGTGGGCTTTTTGATTTGGTGAAGAAATGAATTAAGTTGGATTTTTGAGTGAAATTCAGCCCATGTTGCTCCTAGGAGGTTGCTCTGCTCTTGTGGAGGGTAGAGCAGGGAAGCCTTGCATGTGGATCCAACTAGCATGCCAAATTGGGAGGGGCATCAGGATGCTGCCCTGCCCTTGTGGAGGGCAGGGCAATGTTGTCATGGTGCGTCCAAGCTGCGCGCCCAAGCTCCCTTGCTGTGCGTCCAAGCATGCATGCCAATGCACCAAGGAATGTTGCTCTGCTCTCTTTATGGGCAGCGCAAAGCTTTCCAAGGGGAGTGCCAAGTTCGAATCCCATGGAGTGCATTGCTTGGCTTTTTCTTCTTGGCACCTAATTCACACATAAGGCTTGGCTTCCTAGAGATCCTTGGTTCGAAACTTGGTAGAGGAAGTTGCTACAATTTTTTCTTGAATTTTCATGAAGAGAAGCACGACAATGCCCTGCTCTCCAAGAGGGCAAAGCAGAATAATGAGCGCTACTTTGCTTTGGAGTGAGGCTCCAGCTTCGAACCATGGTGGAAGCACTTTGGTTTATTTTCGTTTATTTTTGGCTCTTAAAGATGGCTTTCACTCATGCCTTAATTTTACGCCAAATATAAATTGCTATATATCGTTAGAAAGCTCTGAATGTCAGCTTTCCAATGCAACTGGAAGCACATCAATTGGACGTCTGTAGCTCAAGTTATAGCCGTTTGAAGTAGGCATGGTCATGCTGTGAGCGCCCAGATTTTAACTTAGCGAAAATTTGCTTCCAACCTCACTTTGTTTCATCATGATATTGCCCTGCCCTTGGCAAGAGCAGGGCAATGTGCGTGCTGGTTGCTTCCTCCTTTAATTTGGTCATGGGCCACGCTTTTAAAAGCGTGGCCTAAGGCTCCAAAGTGTGCTCTAACTTCAAAGTGTACCCCAAAGCTCTTTTTTCTCCTTTTTAGCTTATTTTGTGCTTCTTTGCTTCTTTTTCTTCTTATTTCCTACAAGATTTATAAAATTAAAAGATCAAGAAAATATATCATTTAAGCACAAAAGCATTCAATATTTAAGTACAAATCATCAATTTCTTGTATGAAAAAGCATAGAAAAATAGGTATATGATGACTTATCATCACAGACACTCAGATTATAAATCTTAAAGAATCTAAAGATGAAAGCCATAATCAGGGTGGTTCCCTAAGGTTCTTCATTCTAACTAAAACCCTTAACTATTCTTCTTCCTTTACCATCTTCCAAAACACCAGAAGATCCACACAGACAAACAAAGCAAACATAAGTAGAATACAAATACAGCAAACAGAACTTATAGCAGTTTAGCATGAAATAACAAGTAGGCAATCCCAAGAAAACAAACCAAAGTAAATAGACAAATGCATATGAGGGATGCCTATCCTACTGGCCGTGAGCTCACGTGTCGGTTACTTTGCCAGAACTCGACACATCTGGTAGCTAACCTAGACATTTGTCTCTAGGTTGCGCATCTCCAGGAGGATCATAAACGAAGGAGAGTGCCTTTCCACATCGAAGGAGCGTGCCTTTCCACCTTCTCCTGGAGGATATACGAAGGAGAGTGTCTTTCCATATTGAAGGAATGCGCCTTTCCACCATGCAACCAGAGAAGAATGTGGGGGAAACAATACGAAAGATAGTGCCTTTCCACCTTCCCCACATCTCCATCACGAAAGAAGAGGAAACTTCCGTCCTCAACTTGCCATCCGAATACATTTTCAAGTTAACAAGCAAGCGGGATCGCACCCATACCTTGTTCTCTTGACCATTCTGACCACACATACATCTCGACCGTTCTGGCAACACACACATCTCGACCTTTCCGGCCACACACAGTCATCCCCAATCTCATCATTAACATCTCAATTTAGTTGCTCTAGACCATCCTTCACTTCCAAGTTGCCTCAGCTTCCTAGCTCAAATCCTCTTAACTATCCCTACAACTCAGTGCTAGGGTCATAGGGTGTAAAATAGAGGTTTAAAGGTTTAAATTAAGCTTTAAAACATAAAAATCCACTTTGTTGAGACATCACGCGTATGCGTGTGCCACACGTTCACCTGGCTGTACATTTTCCCATGCTCGCGTACGCGAGATGCCCAACCCGAAAATGTTGGTCATGTCGCATATAGTGGTCGCGTATGCAAGCTATGCAGAACAGCAAAAATACTAAATGTTGCAGATATTCAGCCTTGCTCTCTCCAAACTTCCGACGCGCATAACTTTTTCGTTTTAAAAATTTTTTCATTCGTTCTTCAAACGGCGTAGACTTCACGGACCCAAATTTCATATAAAATAGATTTGAAACAATTTGGAATTTCGGAAGTCATGTTATGGCTCGCCGAAATTCGGCCAAAAACTAAGTTTTCCCCAAAGACTTCTAAACCTCTATTTCACCAATTTCCTTTACCAAAACCAAAATTCTACATTTCAAAATGACTCCAAACTTACCCAACACAGCTCCATATTCAATCACAACCAACCTTGCCTCAATTTGAACCACTTTACTCTATAAATCCTCAAATATACAACCACAATTGTCAATTTATCAACATCCATATGTTCACATTTTTAATGCTCATTCGTTAACATCAAAATCATCATTCATCACTCAATTTTACCAACACCAACCACATTCACATCAATAAATCATAAATCTAGCAAAACCTCATGATTTTAACATATATAGACAACTAAAATCATTAAACATGCCCCCAAGCACATATTTAACTTATCCTATAGTCATCTAACCTATGTTTCCACGAAACATTATATATTAAATACGAGAAACCAAAACCATACCTTGGCCAATTTTCTCGTATAACCCAAAGGCAACTAAATTAGGCAAGGTCCAAATCTCCACCACTATAATTCAGCACCTAAAGCTCCCACTCAAACTTCCACCCTCTTCAATTGTGTTCCAAATCCATTTATGAACTACCTAACACAATACCACATCCATACACATAAACTCAATTCTCAATTACAATCAATTAAGAGTTTTACTAGGGATTGAGGATCCTTACCTTAACTGTGCCTCAAGCTAATTTGGGCAGGAGAAATTGGAAATAAAAATGTTGCTTCCTTACCAAATTTCTTACTGAGCTTTGTAGAGCTCGACGCTGTAATCACGTGGCTGCAAATGGTGCGGCAATCGGAGCTCGGAGTGAAAAGTTATGTTGGATTGAAATTAAACCAATGGTTTGGTGTTGGTGCTCTATGTTCTTTCCTTCCCAAGGCTGCTTCAGCGTGCTTACAACCAAGGAAGGAGGAAAAAGGCTGATATTTGTATGTGTTAATAGGTATTGGTTGGGCCTTAGGCCCAATACGGGCCCAGTTCGCTCAGTTCGGTCTATTCGGTCCAATCTTGGGCAAAATTCTTTAAAATTAGACTCAAAATTCTTGTTTTAATTAGCTCTATTATATTAAACTATATTAAACTAATTATTTACTAATTTCTCAGATTTTACACCAAGTACCATCCTTCTTTGGAACCAATAAAACTAGTACAATACTTGGGCTCATACTCTCCCTTATGTGATCTTTAGCTAGTAAGTCCCCCAGTTGCTTTTAAAGCTCCTTTATCTCCTTAGGGTTACTCCTATAAGCCAGTCTATTAGGAATTCTAGCTCCAGGAATAAAATTAATTTGGTGCTCAATCCTTCGTAATAGAGGCAAGCCACTTAGCACATCAGTAAGAAAGACATCTGTAAATTTCTACAACAAAGAAACAAAGCTATTTGACAAATTTGGGTTAAGTTCAGTGTCAGATAATAAGGTGTCTCGAAAACGAACCATAATCATAGCTCTCTTGCCTACTAAAGCACTCTTTAAATCTCGTTATTTTGCAAAGAAACACAATTTTCTCTCAACGCTCACATTTTTCTCTATATTCACACAATTATCATGACATGCACTTTTTTCTTCTTTCTTTTTACTCACCTTTGAGCCTTTTGTTATATTCTTTTCTCTCATAGCCTCTTTTCTCTCAGATTTTTCTTTTATCTCACATTCTGTTTTTCCTTGGTATCCTGTTGAAACTTCAATTAGTCAAGGTAAACCTCCTTATATGATAATGGAGCAAGAGTGATCTTAGACCATTAAAATTAAAAGAGAACTGATTTGCGTAACCATCAGGAACGCTCGATGGTCGAACTGCCAAGGTCTCCCCAATAACAAATGACAAGTCTGTATTGGTACCACATCATACAATACCTCATCAACATACTTGTCAATAGAGAATGCAATTGTCACCTGCTTGTCAACCTTGATCTCACCATTGTTATTTAACTATTGCAATGTATATGCTATAGGATGTCAAACACATGTCAAACCCGATTTCTCCACCATAAGTATACTAGCCACATTAGTCCAACTCCCTCCATCAATAATCAGACTACATACCTTTTCACCCATAAAGTATCTAGTGTGAAAAAGGTTTTGGCGTTGCTCTAGGCTATCTTCTTTCACCTGAAAATTTAAAGCACATCTAACTACAAGAGATTCACCATGGATTGTATACTCAACATCACCATCAGAACAATCCTCCAAAGGTGCTATACTATCATGATCAGAGTTATCACCGTGATCAAATCAGATAAAATATCACCTCCTCTAATAACCATCTTCCTTTTGTTCGGATAATCACTAGCATAATGACCCAAACAATGACACTTGAAGCATTTAATATCTCTATACCTAAAGGTAGTAGAAGAAGAAGAGTTAGAATTATCTTTCTTCTTTGTATCATAAACAACTTTTCCTTGGGTTCAACATTCTTAGTCTTTGTTGTGTCATCACTGTGAGACTCAGTGTGAACCCACTTTAGATTAGTGATGCATGAAAACTTGTCTCTCAACAAATTTCCCTTCGACAAGTATACCGAATTATCGTCAAGCAAAAACCCACAATAGAGTGAGGTCAAATCCCACAGGGATTGATTGGTCAAGCAACTTTAGTTAGAAGAGTATTCTAGTTAAGCTAAACAGAGTATAGTTGAGAATTGCAGAAAATTAAATGGCGGGAAAGTAAATAGCAGAAAATAAAGTGCAGAATCTTAAATGGGGGAATCGGGGAGATGAACATGGAAATAAATGGCAGAAAGTAAAGAGAATGGGTGAGATCAGAAATGGGGAATTCATTGGGCTCAGGAGATGTTGTATTCTCCAGATCAAATTCATTTTCATCTCTTCCTCAATCAAAGCATCTATTGATCTCCTTGGCAACCCAATCTCTCTAAGCTTGAATAATTACCCAATTCCTTGATTTAATTGCTCATGGGAAGAGATAAAGTGTGGTCACTGATTATACCACATGTATTTCCAAATCAAAGTGTTGGGAGGATTACATGTCACTATATCCGCCCAGACCCTAATTTGGTCCAACATGAGAAAGCATTTCTAGCATGATCTCCTCATCCCTTTTCCAAGGCTCAAAGGAGATCCAATTATGGAAAGTTTCTTTTCCAAGACAACTAACCAATTGAATTAAGATCAAAAGCTTTCTAGTAAATCAAAAGAGGAGAAAGAAGAAGAAGAATGAAAACTATAATTGATCCATCAAATTACAACAGAGCTCCCTAACCCAATGAAAGGGGTTTAGTTGTTTATAGCTCTAGAAATGGAAAATGGCAGAAAAGAATACATGCTTACCTAGAAAATGCAGAAAAGCAAATATACAGAGGGTAGTTCTCCAAAGTGCTGAGCTTCTCTATAGTTCAAAACTACTCCTATATATACTACTCTTCTTGATCTTCTAGTGAGTTCTTCAAGTCTTGGATGTGGGCCTGAGATCTTGAGTTGAAGCAGTTACAATCTTTAGTGGACTCAGCTTGCAGAAGTGTGAGTTAGGCATGAGCGTTAGTGATGTTAACGTTAAGTGAGGATGTGGATTCGAGAACGTTAGTGGCAATCACCTTTTTCACTAACGTTCCAACCCCAAAATAGTCCACATTAACTTTAATGTTAGTAGCACTAACGTGACCACTAACGTTGCCTTATGATCCTTCGCAAGCATTATTGGAAATCATCTTTCCCAATAACGTTGCCTTGTGCCCCTCTTTCCCTACGTTAGAGTTCACGTTAGTATAACTAACTTGACTCTTAACGTGCGCATGCCTATCTTCGAGAGCATTAGTGACACTTACCTTTGTCACTAACGCTCCAAACGCCCCTCCTCCCCACGTTAGAGTTCACGTTAACTAGGTTAACATGGCCACTAACGTGGTAGTGAATGCCATCTCCAACGTTAGTGACAAAGGTGAGTGTCACTAACGTTGGCTCATCAATCTTAGCTCCACGTTAACTTTCACATTAGTGGTCTTAACGTGACCACTAACGTGGGCAATGCTAGCTTGATCCAACGTTAGTGACAAAGGTGAGTGTCACTAACATTGGCATTGTCTTCTATTCCACGTTAAAGTTCACGTTAACTTAGTTAACGTGACTTTTAGCGTGGCCAATTGCCAACTTTTAGAGCATTAGTGGTGTTCACGTTTACCACTAACGCTGGAGCTTTCTTCATCTCCACGTTAACTACCACGTTAATGTAGTTAATGTGGCAATTAACATGGGCTTATGATGGCTTCGCAGGCGTTATTGTCGACCACCTTTCTCATTAACGTTGCAAGCTTGTCCTTATTCCACGTTAGTGATCACGTTAATTAGATTAACGTGGCGACTAACGTGGTTCTTCCTTGCTTCCTTTGTCCTGAAATCAAGCAAATAAAGTGCATCAAAACTCTAGCCCAAGTCATGAGATTATGCATCATCAATGTGTCATTCAATCCTTGCAAATCCTCATGAAATCATGTAAAATTCACACTAGTTGCTTGAATCAAGGTGTAAGTGTATTTTCATCCAAAACTTGCCTTATTCTCTAAGAAAATGCATGAAACTACTTTAAAACAGTAAGGAAAAGTTCAGTGAAACTGGCCTAGATGCCCTGGCATCAATTAGCATGAGACAATCTCTTTGGTGCTCGTCTTTGTTGTTGCCTTTCCACCTTTATTGCCAAACTGACTAAATCTTCCATCTCCACATAATGATGTAACTCCAGCATATCAACAATAACTCTATTCAAACTACCTATAAATCGTGCTATAGTAACCTCGGTATCCTCTTCTATGTTGGCGGTATCATAAGTATCTCCATTTTCTTATGGTAGTATTCAACGGACTTTAAGCCTTGAGTCAACCAATGTAATTTCTGATGCACTTTTCTGTAGTAGTAAGAAGGCACAAATCTCTTCTTCAGGAAGCGCTTTATATGATCCCAAGTCTCTATAGGGTGATCGTCATTCCGCCATATTATCTTCACTAGTTCATCCCACCAAAGTAAGGCATAATCAGAAAGCGCAACTGCTGCCAAACGAACCTTCTTTGCCTCTGAGTAATTATGACAAGAAAAAAATTTTTCACTTTACATTCCCACTCCAAATAAAATTCAGGACCATTTCTCCCTTTGAATGGTGTTATTTGCATCTTAATGGCATTGATATTACTATCTTGACTTTTATGTCGAGGTATTGCAGCCCTGTCAGAGTCCTCATCAGAATGTACATTATTTTGATGTCAATTCCTAAAAGTTTCATGTTTAGTATTCTTTGACAATGTCTGTGCCTCTTGCCTCCATTCTTCCAATTCATTCAAGCAATTAGTTAATTGTGGAATGGTCCTTTGCATTATCTCCATATCAACTAGAGTATCTTTTGAGTGGGTCGCATAGCAATGAATCTGTAAAATTCACTACAAGAAATTATCAGCATAGCGATTGATATTTCTTAAAAACCTATTACTGTAAACTTAGTAACCGATTCTGGTAGTTGCTAAAATTTTGGTCGCTAAATTTAAAATAGCAACCAATTTTCACCAATGCTACCAAACCCTTACCAAATGATATCGGTCGCTAAGAAGATCAATCGCTAAATGGCAACCAATATTTCGGTTACTAAATCGGTCGCTGAGGTTTTTGGTCGCTAAATGACAACTAATATTTCGGTTGCTGATTTTTCCGTTGTTAAATAGGTCACTAATATCGAACCTCAAAAATTCAAAATCGGTTGCTATTTTGGATTCTCTAATTATAAATTTATCTAAATTTCACATGTACCACTACTAAAATTTGATTTTCAAATATAATTATAATTCCGTAAAATATAAAATTAATGAAAAATAATCTATTTTTCAAATAAATACCAAATAATGTGCATAATATCTACATAATTAATAAGCAAGAGTAATGTTTACATTACTTATTGTGTGGTTAACACTTCCCAAAACGAAAAATAGATGTACCATGCAAAACTACAATTGATATAATGCTACTAAAGTTGCTGCACCCATCTGACTCCAAACATACACCAATGAATGCATCATATTGGTGATTCCTCAGCACCAACCAACCTAAGTGGTAACAATACAGTGAATATATTCCAGTAGGGACATCATCAAGTTTCAAACCTTCTACCAGAATAATTTTCTAAGGCAATTTAAACTGTTAGTTCTTGTTCCACCAAAAGATAAAGAACATTGATCTTTGTTCAAATAGGAAAATGCCAAATGCACAAACTAATCTGTGGCTCCAGTCAATTTTTTGCCATAGGTAATAACTCCCTATCCTTCCCACACCTATATATCACATCCAATACTTTTTTTGAAAATATGTTAGGAAGATTGGCATGGTTGTGTTTGCTTTTCAAGGACATAAATTTAGTCAATTCTAAGTTGGTAACTAACCATTGAAATGCCAGGACCAGGGCTTAGAAAATCACACTTGTTGAAAAATTATATATATTTGAGGTCATGATAATGCTTTTGGGCAAACTCCTTTGAAGGGATGATACTTTAATTCCCAGAAGCTTGAATCCTTTCCTTTTAAAATGAGATATGATCTTTGAAACAAACAACATCAACAACAAAGTCTTGTCCCACTAGGTGGGATCAGCTACATGGATCAAACGATGCTATTGAGCTCTATCATGTATCATGTCTACATAGAGTGTGTGTTCATGTAGATCTCCCTTGACAACCTCATGGATGGTCTTTCTAGGTCTTCCTATGCCTTTCATCCCTTGTCCATCTTACATCTCATCCACCCGCCTGACTGGGTACTAAGTCGTTCTTCTTCTCACATGTCTAAATTACCTGAGATGCGATTCTACCATCTTTTCCACAATAGGTGCTACTACAACACTCTCTCTCTCTCTCTCTCTCTCTCTCTCTCTCTCTCTCTTTCTATCTCTCTCTCTCTGTCTCTCTCTCTCTTATATCTTTGTTCCTTATTCTATCCAATCGCATATGACCACTCATGCATCTCAACATCATCATCTCTATCATATTTAACTTATGTTCATGCTCTCCTTTGGCCACCTAATACTCTGTACCATAAAGCATAGCCGGACTGATAGTAGTATGATAAAATTTACCTTTAAGTTTTAAAGGAACTTTTTTGTCACATAAAACTAGATACACTCTGCCATTTTGACCAACTTGCTTGGATCTTATAATTTACATCCTGTTCAATCTCTCCATTATCCTGTATGATGCACCCAAGATACTTAAAACTTTTAACTTTTTGTAGAATATTTTCTCCAATCTTCACATCTATATTAAGGTTTTTCCTTCGATGACTGAACTTACATTCCATGTATTTTGTCTTGCTAAGCCTATGCGCAGATCATATACTTTTAGAGCTTCTAGATATGATCTCTGAGATCTGTAAAAAAGAATACCTTATACTAATTAAGTGGGGATCTATTTGTGTCATGTAGGGATAAAGTTGTGAAAAATGTATATTCAATTTATCAGGCCTCTCTACACCTCATTAGGCTTAATGAAAATGAAAGTGTGCTCCAACTAATTTGGAAAAGGTGAACACATTATTAGAACATAAGAATTGTACCAAGCAAGAAAAAAAAGAAAGGAAAGACATGAAGATGTGCAGTAGAAAACATGTTATGTTTACCTCAACAGCATGCACCTCTTAATCCTGAAGCATATAAGCTACAAGTCATAGCAAAAGATGAAAAGTAAAAATTAGGTGTTGAATGTCTGACTAAAGAATGGCTATTGTAATATTTTGCAACATTGACAAATACATAGAATAGCACAAACCATTGGTTGATATACTACCATGATAAAACAATGTATATATCGTGGTTCGTGGATATTGATGCATGAATTTTGATATAAAAAATGTTAATTCTAGTTTGTATATTCCTTTATAAAGTTGGGGTGTGATTAAGGGAGGTAGTAAATTCTATACTGCATCCATAACCTCAATTTGACCACCAAGCACTGCAATTGATGTAAAAGAGTTTCGAATGCTACATTGCTAAAGTTACGCAAGCTATAAAGCACTTCTTCCTTCTTTTTCTTCTTTTTTTTCTCCCAACAAAAACAAATTAAGGAGTAATAATTGTTATGCACTATACGATGGGGGATATGAGATTGTATATTTGTAACCCATAGCGTAGTATAATGCATTTATGTCTCCCTTCATGGAATTAAATAGTAGGCAAATAGTGAACTAGTTTTGAGTAAGAGTTATTCCATTCTATTATTGCACAATTTAAATTAAATTAAAATCAAACCTTCAATAAGAAGATTGAGAGCTCTAGATACTCATGTTGAGGATGCAGAGCCAGAATCAGAATGTGCCTTGCTTAATCAGTTTCAGTCATCCACTAATTCTTTTTTATGCAAACTGCATTGATTGAATTGCCACATTGTCCTTCAAAAATACAGTCTCAGCACCGTCCCGCTCAAGAGGCGAGATATGCACTATCACATCGCAGTATTCAATTGAACCCTAATCAAATTACATGAATTAAAAAAAACTCGGTTAAATTTGTTATCAGAATAATACAAATAAAAAAATTAAAGTGACAGTGAAGCATTTTAATTGAATTATACAACCCTAAGTGAAGTAGAACAGTGATCAAATAAGAAATCAAAAGTTTCGAAAAACCTAAGATATGCCAGCAATGAGTTCATGTTTATCAGAAAGCGGCAACGGCGAGCGACGACAACGAGCAGTGAGCGATAAGCGAGCAACGATGAGATTGAAGATGAGAGGGAGAGAGAGCGTGGTTGTGCTTGTGATAGAGCATGGCGGTAGTGTATGTGACAGTTTTTCTGGGAATAGAGGGGTTTAGAGTTGAAGCATAGGCTTTGGGAGAAGAAGAGGAGGAAAAGCCACCGAATATTATTTTTGTTCGGTAGCTAATTCGTTAACTAAGTATTTAATTATCAATTGATTTAGCCACCGATCATGTAGTGACTTATTTAGTGACCAACTAAGTTTGTTTAAATATTTGTTCGCTGATAAGTCGGTTACTGACCAATAAAAATAGCGACCGATTCAGCGAATAAATATTTTATTGTCTAGATGGATTTTTTCTGATATAAAATAAAAAACTTAATTTCCCAAAAAATTATTCAAACTTTAATTTTCGAAATCCATTTTTTTTGGCATTTGGGGGAAGTTCGCCGTCCCCTTCATAAAACTTCAGGCTATTTCCTCAATAAAATACCAGCGAGATGGATTGGAATCCAAAATCACTACTAATAATCATCCTTCTTCCATTACCTTGATCTTCTGCTTACTATATACAGTTTCTGAAATTCCATTATTATCCATTCATTATGATGGTGAAATAGTATATGATGAAGATGGATCTATCGTGTTCAGTTCTGCTTAACCAGTATTTACCTATATGCTACTTGAAGTCAAAAGTCTAATAGCATTGAAGAATTTGATATTGCATGCCATTGGTCAATAACACACGAAAAGAGTGAAAAAAATCTACTACAGATATCCGTCCGAAGTAGATAACACTTTATTTTACAAAAGGTATATTATAG
The DNA here is from genome assembly GCF_014773155.1 of Arachis stenosperma. Classification (NCBI taxonomy): domain Eukaryota; kingdom Viridiplantae; phylum Streptophyta; class Magnoliopsida; order Fabales; family Fabaceae; genus Arachis; species Arachis stenosperma. The sequence continues at coordinate 110,296,072 of NC_080379.1, forward strand.
ATTACAATTGTTATCATTATTTTGTTATTTTTTTTATTTGATGACGATTTTGATAAGATTTTATTTTTTTGTAAATTATGTATCAATTATGTGATGATAAGACGTAGGGTCTGGCAAAACCATTAGACAAATATCCATTTGTTAGAATTATTTATTTTTCTAGTGGACTTGGGTGGAGGAACTTCTGCAGATACTATTGATGATACCCATTTAAGTGGGATGGTTAGGAGAAATATTAAAAGGACAATGGTTAACCTAAATATGCCACCTGAAAATGTCGAAGATTTTAATGATGGTATGGTGTAAACTAATATTGAAAAGTCATGAGGGTTATGTTAATAGAGACCTGATGATAGATCCTATCAAGTTAACCCTGATGATGGTGAAGATGCTAAGGCTGAAATAATTGAAATTCTGGAAGAGGAGGAGCAAGAGATGAACTACTGATGAGCGGATAATTTATACGCTTTTTGGCACTGTTTTTAGTATGTTTTTAGTACATTTTAGTTAGTTTTTAGCATGTTTTTATTAGTTTTTATTTAAAATTCACTTTTCTGGGCTTTACTATGAGTTTGTGTTTTTCTGTGATTTCAGGTATTTTCTGGCTGAAATTGAGGGACCTGAGCAAAAATCTGATTCAGAGGCTGAAAAGGACTGCAGATGCTGTTGGATTCTGACCTCCTTGCACTCGAAGTGGATTTTCTGGAGCTACAGAAGTCCAATTGGCGCGCTCTCAATTGCGTTGGAAAGTAGACATCCTGGGCTTTCCAGCAATGTATAATAGTTCATACTTTTCCCGAGATTTGATGGCCCAAACCGGCGTTGCAAATCAGCTTCAGAATTCCCGGCGTTTAACGCCGGAACTGGCACAAAAATTAGAGTTAAACGCCCAAACTGGCACAAAAGCTGGCGTTTAACTCCAGAAAAAGTCTCTACACATGAAAGCTTCAATGCTCAGCCCAAGCATATACCAAGTGGACCCCGGAAGTGGATTTTTACGTCATTTACTCATTTTTGTATATCCTATGTTACTAGTTCACTATTAATAGGACCTTTTGACATTGTATCTCTACCTCATGACACTTTACACGTTTCATACTGTACCTTCTACGGCATGAGTCTCTAAACCCCATGGTTGGGGGTGAGGAGCTCTGCTGTGTCTTGATGGATTAATGCAATTACTACTGTTTTTCATTCAATCACGCTTCCTTCTATTCTAAGATATCACTTGTTCCTAAACTGGATGAATGTGATGATCCGTGACACTCATCATCATTCTCACCTATGAACGTGTGCCTGACAACCACCTCCGTTCTACCTTAGATTGAGTAGATATCTCTTGGATTCCTCAATCAGAATCTTCGTGGTATAAGCTAGAATTGATGGCGGCATTCAAGAGAATCCGGAAGGTCTAAACCTTGTCTGTGGTATTCTGAGTAGGATTCAAGGATTGAATGAATGTTACAAGCTTCAAACTCCTGAAGGCTGGGCGTTAGTGATAGACGCAAAAGAATCACTGGATTCTATTCCAACCTGATTGAGAACCGACAGCTGAATAGTCGTGCTGTGACAGAGCGCGTTGAACATTTTCACTGAGAGGATGAGAGGTAGCCATTGACAATAGTGAAACCCTACATACAGCTTGCCATGGAAGGAGTCTTGTGTGCTTGAAGAAGAAGACAGTAGGAAAATAGAGATTCAGAAGATAGAGCATCTCCAAAACCTCAGCCTATTCTCCTTTACTGCAAAACAAGTATTTATTTCATGTTCTTTTACTCATCACAATTAAACCTGAGAATTATTGATATCCTGACTAAGAGTTACAAGATAACCAAAGCTTGCTTCAAGCCGACAATCTCCGTGGGATCGACCCTTACTCACATAAGGTATTACTTGGACGACCCAGTGCACTTGCTGGTTAGTTGTGCGGAATTGCAAAAGTGTGATTGCAATTTTGTGCACCATGTTTTTGGCGCCGTTGCCGGGGATTGTTCGAGTTTGGACAACTGACGGTTTATCTTGTTGCTTAGATTAGGACTGTTTTATTTTTGTTGGTTTAGAGTCTTTTATTTGAGTTTAGTTTCATATTTTAAGTTTAGTGTCAATTGCATACCTTTGTTTTCTTTTAATTTTTCGAATTTGCATGTTCTTAGTCCTTTCTTGATCTTTAAAAATTCTAAGTTTGGTGTCTTCTTTGTGTTTTCCTTTAAAATTTTCGAAAATTTATGCTTGATTTTCTAAAAATTTCAAGTTTGGTGTCATTTTGTTGTTTTTCTCTTTCCTTATTTCAAACAATCAAATATTTTTCAAAATAATTTTCAATCATATCTTTTTAATTGCTAATTCCAAAATCTTTTTGATTAATTAATTAATTTAGCCTTTAATTTGTTTTGACTTTATTCCCTTTTGGTTTTCGAATCTTTATTTTATTTTCCATTTAATTTATTTTACTATTTTTGGTTATTTTTTTTAAAAAATATTTTTATATATATAATAATAATAAAACAAAATAATATCCACATCATCTCCCTTTCTCCATCATGGACCTAAGTAGAAGTGAGCAGTCCAGAAGGACTCTGGGGTCATATGCTAACCCCATTACAGCTGCATATGGGAGTAGCATCTGTATACCTCCCATTAAAGCAAGTAGCTTTGAGCTAAATCCTCAACTCATTATCATGGTGCAACAAAATTGCCAGTATTCCAGTCTTTGACAAGAAGAACCTACTGAGTTTCTGGCACAGTTCTTACAAATTACTGACACAGTACGTGATAAAGAGGTGGATCAGGATGTCTACAGATTATTACTGTTTCCATTTGCTGTAAAAGATCAAGCTAAGAGGTGGTTGAATAAACAACCCACAGCAAGTATAAAAATATAGAGACAGTTATCAAACAAATTCCTGAATCAATTTTACCCTCCAAAAAGGATGACACAGCTAAGGCTGGACATCCAAGGCTTTAAACAAGAGGATAATGAATCTCTTTATAATGCCTGGGAGAGGTATAGAGGTATACTAAGGAAATGCCCCTCTGAAATATTTTCAGAGTGGGTACAGTTAGACATCTTCTACTATGGGCTTACAGAAAAAGCTCAGATGTCTTTAGACCACTCAGCTGGTGGATCTATACACATGAGGAAAACGATTGAAGAGTCTCAAGAACTCATAGATACTGTTGCTAGAAATCAACATTTGTACTCTAGCAATGGGTCCTCTACAAAAGAAGAAGCTATGGCAGTAGCCACTAATCCTAATCCTCAAGAACAGATTGTTGAGCTTAATCAGCAATTACACCTGATGACAAAACAGTTAGCAGAATTTAAAGAGATGCTCCAAGAAACTAAAATTGCTAACAAGAACATAGAATCACAATTGAATCAGACAAAATAGCAGTTATCTAAGCAGATAACAGAAGAATGCCAAGCAGTTCAACTGAGGAGTGGAAAGACATTGAATAACACTGTTCAAAGTGGCAAAAAGCCAAGAAAGGAACAACTGACAGAGGATAACCAGACCACTGTCCAAAATCCCTCTGAGGATAGTAAGAGCCCAGAGAGGAATACTTCTGGCGTTCAAACGCCAGAAAAGGGGGAAAAGTTGGCGTTAAACGCCCATTCCTTGCCCAATTCTGGCGTTCAAATGCCAGAAAGGGGGGAAAAGTTGGCGTTAAACACCCATTCCTCACCCAATCCTGGCGTTCAAACGCCAATAAGGAATCAGACACCTGAGAGTTGATGTGTGGAAAACGATCCAACACAAAACTCACCGGCAAGTGTACCGGGTCGCATCAAGTAATAATAACTCACATGAGTGAGGTCGATCCCACAGGGATTGAAGGATTGAGCAATTTTAGTTTAGTGGGTGGTTTAGTCAAGCGAATCAAGTTTTGGTTGAGTGATTTGTGTTTATCAGAAATTAAATGACAGTAAATGTAAGGGGGAAGGGAAATGCAGTAAAATAAAGAACAGAAGAGTAAAAGTGCAGAAACTTAAAGAGCAAGAAAGTAATGACTGAAACTTAAAGTGCAAGAAAGGTAAATTGCAGTAACTTAAATGGCAAGTAATGTAAATTGCTTGAATGTAAAAGGGAATTGAGGAATGGGATTGCAGGATCTAAACGAAAGAAAAGTAATTGCAGTAATGAAGGTAGCAGAAATTGAATTGGATGCAAGCAGAAATTTAAACAGCAAGGAAATTAAAGTGCAGTAAAGGTTCCAGAGGAACCAAAAGTGATCTCAGGATCCCAAGGGCTTAGGTTGCAGAGCCTAAAACCCAATTTCCTTCCCAGATCTGAAGTTACTAAGCAATTGACAGAAATTAAAGATGAAGCAGTAGAAGAACAGAATTTGGATTGAATTATGCAGAAATATAATGCAAAGAGTTTGAATGGGAATTGGGACAGAATTTCCCCAATTTCACACATCCACAACTCAGAAAACAGAAGAGTAGAATGCCCAAGGGAATTGAGGAAGGAGATCAATCAACTCTCCCTTGATCCTCTGAAGTCTCGGCCAATTCTCTCCAGAACAATTCCAAGAGAGTCAAGCTCCAAAGGAAGTGTGAAAATGAAAATTCAAAAGCCAAGGTAAAGTAAAAATTCAAAAGTGAGCATAAAGTACTAATTACATCAAACTAAGTCCTATTTATACACTTTCTATTCTGGATAATGGGATTTGGATGGGCTTTTGGATTGGTGAAGAAATGAATTCAAATTTATTTTTAATTTGAATTTTGGCCCAAAAACCACTCCCAGGAGGCTGCCTGCCCTTGTGGAGGGCAGGGCAGAAAATTGATGCATGGTGGGGAAGGAACGCGCGCGCCAGGATCGTGCAAGGAAGGAATTGGTGCGCCAGGAAGAAATTGGTGCGCCAGAAAATCTTGTGTGGTGCGCTATTCCAATTGCTGCCCTGCCCGCGCCAAGGGCAGGGCAGGATCCTTCCTTCACGTCGTGGGTTCGATCCTGGGAGGAAGCAAACACGCTAGTTATTTTCTTGGTTTCTTGGCACCATAGTCACCCTTAGTTCTTGGCTTCCTCATGGTCCCTTGTTCGAACCTTGTGGCATGCATGGGAGCTATTTTTCCTTGGATTTCTTTCCTTGATGTGCCCGATCCTGCTCTCCACAAGGGCAGGGCAGAATTTGCTTCTCTTGGCTCCAAGGCACCATTTGTGCTCTGCCCTTGGAGTGGGCAGGGCAAGGTTGCCTTGTCTTGGTTCGGTCACTTAGTGTTGCCCTCCTAGAGGGCATTCTGCCCTTGTGGAGGGCAAGGTTGCTTCCCCCATTAGTTGAGGCACGCTTCTCCCTTCTTTGGCCACGCTTCCCTTTTCTTTTGTCACGCTTCTTAGGCCACGCTTTTCATTTTCTTTTCTTTTCTTCACCTAAAATAAACCAAACAACCACTCAAAGTATCACTAAATTCAAGAGGCTTATAAATCAATTAAAATGCAATTAAAATTAGCTTAAACCTCATGATTTATCATTAATTTCATAGTGGTTGCTTGATTTAGAGAAGTTATGCATTTTTACTCCAAATCACTAACTTAGGATGCAAGAAAGTGCATAAATGCTAACAAAACAAGTGAAATTAGCTTGAAAAATGGGTATATGATGACTTGTCATCACAACACCAAACTTAAACCTTGCTTGTCCCCAAGCAAGCATCAAAACTAAGAGTAAATGATATGAATAAGAAAAGAACATAAATCCTTATTATGCAGATAGCAGAACTTCAATTTATGGGGCATTTATGCAGACAATGATACTCACTTATTGTTGCTGCTGCATAATACATATCTTTATTCAAAGGCTTGCTAACCTGTTATAAGACTCACCTTTTACTCACTCCCTTGCTAACTCTTCTTGGCTCATAATGCTTTAATAAGCTTTTTATTCTTTAAGAGGTTTGGTGTTAAATGTTGCAGCTTAGCCTTTGGCTTCATTTTCTTTTATTTGCTCAACATCTTTCCACCACAGACACTTAGCTCACTAATTCTTCCTAGGATCATTGATGCCCAGCATCTCTTTGGATCACTAAGTGCTTTGTATCTAAGTTGCTCTTTATTGTGGATTTTCAATTGGCCATCCCAAATCAGTTGATCTAAGTGACCGGGTTTCAAAATACCCCTTAGAATTTACTCATCCAAGCAGATCTCAGTACAAGAACACCACAGGCATTTGTCCTAAGGTTCAAACCATTGGTGTCCAACCTTTATTCTTTGTTTTTTTTTTCTTGCCATTTTGGCTTTTTCCTTCCTTTTTCTTTCTGTTTTTGTTACCAAGGGTTGTTTCATTATTGATAGGAGTCTTTGTAATAGCAAGCTAACTTACAATTGAATGGGAATGATATTATGCAACATTTATTTCATGAGTTATGCATTTAATCAAACACATGTGCCACCACCAACTTCCATTCATACTCATGCAACATTGGATTTTTTTTTACTTTTCAATTCAAACCAAACTCTTTTATTTAAGCATATGGGAAACAAAGCAATATTTAAAGCTAAGTGATGGATACAAGCATTGTGCAGACTTGGCATTTTCACAAACAATTTCACTTGTAGCTAAATGAACACTTTAGCAAGAAATACACTGGCTTCCAGATTTGAAACATCACACAGCAGCAAGGATTAAGTTCAGATACAACCTTTGAAGTTGCAGCCCTTTGATTTTTCTTTCTGCTATGTCCTCTTTGAGTTACAATGCATAATGTCTTCAATATTGGTATCCTGCATAGTTCTCAAAGTTGCTTGATTCTCAAGCCCTTAATTACATGGTTAGTAAGCATAATACTGAGTGTGGCTCTTGAATTGATTTTGGTGTATGAACACCAAACTTAATTGTTTGCCACTGTCTCAGATGTACCAAATTAACCATAAGTGAAACCATGTATCCTTGCTATAGGTTAAATGAAACAAAAGCTAGAAAACAATTTAACAGTTGAATAATATGTTTGCTTGCTTGGAGCTAGAATCATGCAAGAGATGAGAATGTGTTAAATGAAATTTTTGGTGGAACACCAAACTTAAAAGTTCTCATTCTCTCAATTGTTTTGGTGTGCAACACCAAACTTAGCTCCTTGCAATACATACCAATTGTTCAACATTTTATTGAAAACAAGCTATGAAAAGAAACTACCTCAGGTTGGGTTGCCTCCCAACAAGCGCTCTTTTATTGTCATTAGCTTGACATTGAACTCCCTTTAAGGTGGTTGAAATTGGTGGTGTCTCAATTTGTCACCCCTCACTGTCAGCTTTCTCTGAGTGCCTTGATGTTCAATTTCCATATGCTCAAGAGAAAGAATTTGGTTGACAGTGTAATAATCTTCTGCCCCCTGCTGTTGGTATACAAGTTGTACCTTTCACCCTTAGAAAATCCTTCAGTTGGGATTTTCTTGTTCTTCCACCCTTTGTGAGCCTTTTTCTTATTCTTCACCTTTTTTGCTTGTTGATCTTCCTTTCTTGACAGTTGCTTGAGTTGTGATGCCTTCCTTTTTGCTGATCACCCCTGCTTCCTTGTGAATCCCCTTTTCTTCTTGTGTCTGTTTGTTTATCTGTTCTACTTCCTTTTCAGTTGATTGCTTTGGGGGGAGATCATCACTCATTTTGCTTTTTTCTTCATCCATTTGTAATTCTGGGAAAACTTTCAGGATGATGCTCTCCTCATGCATCCTAAGAGTTAATTCTCCTTGCTCTATGTCCACAATGGCTCTAGCAGTGGCCAAAAATGGTCGACCAAGTATTATGGAGTCATTTCCATTTTCTGAAGAATCCAGAATCACAAAATCTGCCGGATAGATGAACCTGTCAACCTTAACTAAAAGGTTCTCAATCAACCCCTTAGGATGGACTATTGATTGATCCACCAACTCCAAAGTCATCTCTGTTGGATTCACCTCTTCTATGCCAAGCCTTTTCACTAGAGGATATGGGATTAGATTTATGCTTGCTCCTAGATCGCACATCCCTTTGTTAATGAACAGGTTTCCGATAGTGCATGGCAAGAAGAAACCTCCAGGGTCCTCAAGCTTGGGAGGGAGTCCCTTTCTAATGAGTGCACTGCATTCCTCATAAGCATCACTGTTTCCTTCTCATTCCAATCCCTTTTCTTGTTGATGAGCTCTTTCAAGAACTTAGCATACAGGGGCATTTGCTCCAAAGCCTCTGCCAAAGGTATGTTGATCTCCAACTTCTTGAAAGTTTCAAGAAATTTGTGGAAGTGCTGATCCTTTGTTTCCTTGTGAAATCTTTGTGGGTACGGCAATGGTGGTGTTGAGCTCTTCACCACTTGATGCTGTTTTGGACTTGGTTTCCAAGATATTCTTTCCTTTCTTCAAATTCTGTGGCTTGTTATCTTCTTCTGTGAGTTTTTCTGGAGCATTCTTGCTTATCTTATCCTTGTTGATGGCTTCAGTGTTATCTTCCATGAGCTCTTTGGTTGCTCCTTGGTTGCTGTCTGTTAACACCCTTCCACTTCTTAGTTGCACCACCTTGCATTCTTCCTTTGGGTTGGGAATGGTATCACTAGGTAGTGAACTTGATGGTTTCTCAACAGAGATCTTCTTAGAGATTTGGCCAATCTGCCTCTCTAGGTTCTTCATGGTAGCTTCTTGATTTTTGTTTGTCAATTCTTGGCTCTTCATTAGTTTCTCCAGGAGTACTTCTAGATTGGTGATTCTCTGAATCTTGTGTGATGGGTTGGTTTTGGGGTGTTGGTGGATGAAGGTAAGTGTTTTGGTTAGTTGGGTGGTTATTGGTTGGGTATTGGTTAGAATTTGGGTAGTTGTTTTGTGGTTTTCTGTATGAATTTTGGTTAGTAGTTGGCTGGGGGTTGTGGTTTGTGTTTTTCCAATTGTTTTGGCCTGTGTTTCTTTGCCATGGTTGTTGGTTTTGATTATGGTTGTCTCCCCATCTGAGGTTTGGATGATTCTTCCAAGATGGATTGTAAGTCTCTCCATAAACTTCATTTGTTCCCTGATTCTGGTTGTGCAAGTATTGAACCTGCTCTTGTTGTTGCTCCTCTTGAGTTTCTTCACTTTGTACCCAAGTGTTTGGAGGTTGGCTTGTGGTGCTCACTGCTGCCACTTGCAAGCCATCAATTCTCTTAGCCATTTGCTCAAATTGTTGTTGAATTTGTTGTTGCATCATCTTGTTTTGAGCTAAGATTGAATCAACTCCTTCCAACTCCATGACTCCTCTTCTCTGTGATGGTTGGCGTTGTCTTTGATGAGCAAAGAAATATTGGTTGTTGGCCACCATATCAATGAGGTTTCGAGCTTCCTCTGTGGTTTTCATGAGTTGTAGAGAGCCTCCAGCAGAGTGATCAAGAGCCTCCTGAGCTTTAAGAGTGAGGCCTTCATAGAAGTTTTGTAGCTTGTCCCACTCAGTGAACATCTCTGGTGGACACTTCCTCAATAGAGCCTTGTATCTCTCCCATGCTTCATATAAGCTCTCGGCCTCCAATTGAGTGAAGGTTTGAACCTCTGTCTTCAACCTTAGGACTCTTTGAGGTGGATAGAATTTAGCAAGGAACTTGCTCACCAAGTCATCCCAAGTGTTGATGCTTTCTTTTGGAAAAGTCTCTAGCCATTGAGTGGCTTTATCTCTAAGAGAGAATGGGAAGAGTAGCAACTTGTAGCTATCAGGGGGTACACCATTTGTCTTCACTGTATCACAGATTCTCAAAAAGGTGGACAAATGTTGGTTTGGATCCTCCAAAGGTCCTCCTCCGAAGGAACAATTGTTTTGCACCAGAGTTATGAGTTGTGGCTTGAGTTCAAAGTTGTTTGCATTGACATTGGGAGGAAGAATGCTACTCCCACAATGCCTAGCATTTGCAAATGTGTATGAAGCCAAGACTCTTCTCTGTTGGTCATTGTTGGCTCCTCCTCCTGGTTGACTAGTATCTCCTTCGATATCTTGGAATTCCTCCTCAGATTCTTCTTCTTCTCCAACAATATTCTTCCCTCTTTCTGCTCTTCTTATTCTCCGAAGAGTCCTTGGATCAATTTCAGAATTGATAGGAGAGGATCTCCCTATACCTGACATACAAACACAGCAACAAACGCACAAACCCAGAGAGTTAACAAAACTTCAATCTATTGCTAGAATGAGGTTTTGGTTGGTTAGTTTAAGCAAAAAATTCAAATAGTTAGTGTGTTAGTAAGAATTAGAATGACAGAAAAGAAAAAGTGCTTAATCTAGACCTCCACTTCACTTAATCATTGTCAATCTATTTCAATCCCCGGCAACGGCGCCAAAAACTTGATGTGTGGAAAACGATCCAACACAAAACTCACCGGCAAGTGTACCGGGTCGCATCAAGTAATAATAACTCACATGAGTGAGGTCGATCCCACAGGGATTGAAGGATTGAGCAATTTTAGTTTAGTGGGTGGTTTAGTCAAGCGAATCAAGTTTTGGTTGAGTGATTTGTGTTTATCAGAAATTAAATGACAGTAAATGTAAAGGGGAAGGGAGAAATGCAGTAAAATAAAGAACAGAAGAGTAAAAGTGCAGAAACTTAAAGAGCAAGAAAGTAAATGACTGAAACTTAAAGTGCAGAAAGGTAAATTGCAGTAACTTAAATGGCAAGTAATGTAAATTGCTTGAATGTAAAAGGGAATTGAGGAATGGGATTGCAGGATCTAAACGAAAGAAAAGTAAATTGCAGTAATGAAGGTAGCAGAAATTGAATTGGATGCAAGCAGAAATTTAAACAGCAAGGAAATTAAAGTGCAGTAAAGGTTCACAGAGGAACCAAAAGTGATCTCAGGATCCCAAGGGCTTAGGTAGCAGAGCCTAAAACCCAATTTCCTTCCCAGATCTGAAGTTACTAAGCAATTGACAGAAAATAAAGATGAAGCAGTAGAAGAAGAATTTGGATTGAATTATGCAGAAAATATAATGCAAAGAGTTTGAATGGGAATTGGGACAGAATTTCCCCAATTTCACACATCCACAACTCAGAAAACAGAAGAGTAGAATTGCCCAAGGGAATTGAGGAAGGAGATCAATCAACTCTCCCTTGATCCTCTGAAGTCTCGGCCAATTCTCTCTAGAACAATTCCAAGAGAGTCAAAGCTCCAAAGGAATGTGAAAATGAAAATTCAAAAGCCAAGGTAAAAGTAAAATTCAAAAGTGAGCATAAAAGTCCTAATTACATCAAACTAAGTCCTATTATACACTTTCTTCTGGATAATGGGATTTGGATGGGCTTTTGGATTGGTGAAGAAATGAATTCAAATTATTTTTAATTTGAATTTTGGCCCAAAAACCACTCCCAGGAGGCTGCCCTGCCCTTGTGGAGGGCAGGGCAGAAAATTGATGCATGGTGGTGTGATTTGGTGCGGCCTTGGTGCTTGTGATGCGAGTCTGTGCGCGCCAGAGGCTGCCCTGCCCGCGCCAAGGGCAGGGCGGGAAAGTTGGTGCTGCCAAGGTTGAGCGTGCGTGCGTTGGTGCTGCCAGAGGAGGAATTTGGTGCGCCAGGAAAGGAAATTGGCGCGCGGGACGCGCGTTGGTGCTTTGGAGGCTGCCCTGTCCGCGCCAAGGGCAGGGCAGGATCGGTTGGTGCGCCAGGGAAGGAACGCGCGCGCCAGGATCGTGCCAAGGAAGGAATTGGTGCGCCAGGAAGAAATTTTGGTGCGCCAGAAAATCTTGTGTGGTGCGCTATTCCAATTGCTGCCCTGCCCGCGCCAAGGGCAGGGCAGGATCCTTCCTTCACGTCGTGGGTTCGATCCTGGGAGGAAGCAAACACGCTAGTTATTTCTTGGTTTCTTGGCACCATAGTCACCTTAGTTCTTGGCTTCCTCATGGTCCCTTGTTCGAACCTTGTGGCATGCATGGGAGCTATTTTTCCTTGGATTTCTTCCTTGATGTGCCCGATCCTGCTCTCCACAAGGGCAGGGCAGAATTTGCTTCTCTTGGCTCCAAGGCACCATTTTGTGCTGCCCTTGGAGTGGGCAGGGCAAGGTTGCCTTGTCTTGGTTCGGTCACTTAGTGCTGCCCTCCTAGAGGGCATTCTGCCCTTGTGGAGGGCAAGGTTGCTTCCCCCATTAGTTGAGGCACGCTTCTCCCTTCTTTGGCCACGCTTCCCTTTTCTTTTGTCACGCTTCTTAGGCCACGCTTTTCATTTTCTTTTCTTTTCTTCACCTAAAATAAACCAAACAACCACTCAAAGTATCACTAAATTCAAGAGGCTTATAAATCAATTAAAATGCAATTAAAATTAGCTTAAACCTCATGATTTATCATTAATTTCATAGTGGTTGCTTGATTTAGAGAAGTTATGCATTTTTACTCCAAATCACTAACTTAGGATGCAAGAAAGTGCATAAATGCTAACAAAACAAGTGAAATTAGCTTGAAAAATGGGTATATGATGACTTGTCATCAAGAGTGCTGATAGTAACCCCTCTAAAATGGCTTCTCCAACCACCTCTATAGGGAATAAACCTGCAGCAACTAAGGTTGAAGAATATAAAGCCAAGATGCCTTATCCTCAGAAACTCCGCCAAGCGGAACAGGATAAACAATTTGCCCGCTTTGCAGACTATCTAAGGACTCTTGAAATAAAGATTCCGTTTGCAGAGGCACTTGAGCAAATACCTTCTTATGCTAAGTTCATGAAAGAGATCTTAAGTCATAAAAAGGATTGGAGAGAAACTGAAAAAGTGTTTCTCACTGAAGAATGCAGTGTAGTCATTCTGAAAAGCTTACCAGAAAAGTTTCAAGATCCTGGAAGCTTTATGATACCATGCACATTAGAAGGTGCTTGTACCAAGACAGCCCTATGTGACCTTGGAGCAAGTATCAATCTAATACCTGCATCCACTATCAGAAAGCTTGGGTTGACTGAAGAAGTCAAACCAACCCGGATATGTCTCCAACTTGCTGATGGCTCCATTAAATATCCATCAGGCATAATTGAGGACATGATTGTCAAGGTTGGGCCATTCGCCTTTCCAACTGACTTTGTAGTGATGGAAATGGAGGAGTACAAGAGTGCAACTCTCATCCTAGGAAGACCTTTCCTAGCAACTGGACGAACTCTTATTGATGTACAAAAAGGGGAAGTAACCCTGAGAGTCAGTGAGGATGAGTTCAAGTTGAATGCTGTCAAAGCTATGCAGCATCCAGACACATCAAATGATTGCATGAGCGCTGATATTATTGATTTTTTGGTGGAAGAGATCAATATGACTGAAAGTCTAGAATCAGAGCTAGAGGACATCTTCAAGGATGTTCAGCCTGATCAGGAGGGACCAGAGGAAATAAAAGAATTTTTGAAAATTCCTCAGGAAGAGGATAAGCCTCCCAAACTTGAGCTCAAACCACTACCACCATCCCTGAAGTATGTATTTCTGGGAGAGGGTGACACTTTTCCAGTGATCATAAGCTCTGCTTTAAATTCACAGGAAGAGGAAGCACTAATTCAAGTGCTAAGGACACACAAGATAGCTCTTGGATGGTCCATAAGTGATCTTCAGGGCATTAGCCCAGCAAGATGCATACACAAGATCCTATTGGAGGATAATGCCAAACCAGTGGTTCAACCACAGAAGCGGCTAAATCCAGCCATGAAGGAGGTGGTGCAGAAAGAGGTCACTAAATTACTAGAGGCTGGGATTATTTATCCTATTTCTGATAGCCCCTGGGTAAGCCCTGTCCAAGTTGTCCCCAAGAAGGGAGGCATGACAGTGATTCATAATGAAAAGAATGAACTGGTTCCTACAAGAACAGTTACAGGGTGGCGTATGTGTATTGACTACAGAAGGCTCAATACAGCCACCAGGAAGGATCATTTTCCTTTACCATTCATAGACCAGATGCTAGAAAGACTAGCGGGTCACAATTATTACTGCTTTTTGGATGGCTATTTAGGCTATAATCAAATTACAGTGGACCCTCAAGATCAAGAGAAAACAGCATTCACTGTCCTTCTGGCGTGTTTGCTTACAAAAGAATGCCTTTTGGTCTATGCAATGCACCTATAACTTTTCAGAGGTGCATGCTCTCCATCTTCTCTGATATGGTAGAGAAGTTTCTGGAAGTCTTCATGGATGACTTCTCAGTATTTGGAGACTCATTCAGCTCCTGTCTTGATCATCTAGCACTTGTCCTGAAAAGATGCCAAGAGACTAACCTGGTCTTAAACTGGGAGAAATGTCACTTTATGGTGACTGAAAGAATTGTCCTTGGGCACAAAATTTCAAGCAAGGGAATAGAGGTGGATCAAGCAAAGGTAGAGGTAATTGAAAAATTACCACCACCTGCCAATGTTAAGGCAATCAGAAGCTTTCTGGGGCATGCAGGATTCTACAGAAGGTTTATAAAGGATTTTTCAAAAATTGCAAAACCTCTAAGCAACCTGCTAGCTACTGACACACCATTTGTGTTTGACACACAGTATCTGCAGGCGTTTGAGACCTTGAAAGCCAAGCTGGTCACAGCACCAGTCATCTCTGCACCAGACTGGACATTGCCATTCGAACTAATGTGTGATGCCAGTGACCATGCCATTGGTGCAGTGTTAGGACAGAGGCATAACAAGCTTCTGCACGTCGTTTATTATGCTAGCCGTGTTCTAAATGACGCACAGAAGAATTACACAACCACAGAAAAAGAGTTACTTGCAGTGGTCTATGCCATTGACAAGTTTAGATCCTATTTAGTAGGGTCAAAAGTGATTGTGTACACTGACCATGCTGCTCTTAAATACTTACTCACAAAGCAGGATTCAAAACCCAGGCTCATAAGGTGGGTGCTGCTTCTGCAAGAGTTTGATATAGAAATAAGAGACAGAAAAGGGACAGAGAACCAAGTGGCTGATCATCTGTCCCGAATAGAACCAGTAGCTGGGGCATCCCTCCCTTCTACTGAGATCTCTGAGACCTTTCTGGATGAGCAACTCTTTGCTATTCAGGAAGCTCCATGGTTTGCAGACATTGCAAATTATAAAGCTGTGAGGTTCATACCCCAGGAGTACAGCAGGGTGCAAAGAAAGAAATTAATTTAAGATGCCAAGTACTACCTATGGGATGAGCCATATCTCTTTAAGAGATGTGCAGACAGAATGATCTGCAGATGTGTACCTAGAGAGGAAGCACAAAGGATCCTGTGGCATTGCCATGGATCACAGTATGGGGGACATTTCGGAAGTGAGCGAACAGCCACTAAGGTCCTCCAATGTGGCTTCTACTGGCCTACTCTCTATAGAGATGCCCGAGAGTTTGTGCGTAACTGTGACAGTTGCCAAAGAGCTGGTAACTTACCTCATGGATACGCCATGCCTCAACAAGGGATCTTAGAGATTGAATTGTTTGATGTATGGGGTATTGACTTCATGGGTCCGTTTCCACCATCATACTCAAACACTTACATTCTGGTGGCGGTGGACTATGTATCTAAATGGGTAGAAGCAATTGCCACACCCAATAATGATACTAAGACCGTGCTGAAATTCCTCCAGAAACACATCTTCAGCAGGTTTGGTGTTCCCAGAGTACTAATCAGTGATGGGGGCACTCATTTCTGCAATAAACAGCTGTACTCTGCTATGGTCCGATATGGAATTAGTCACAAAGTAGCAACTCCGTATCATCCACAGACAAATGGGCAAGCTGAAGTCTCTAACAGAGAGCTAAAAAGAATCCTAGAACGGACTGTAATTGCCCGTAGAAAGAATTGGGCAAAGAGCTTGGATGATGCTCTGTGGGCATACAGAACAGCATTCAAGACTCCTATAGGAACCTCTCAATGCCAACTTGTGTATGGCAAGGCCTGTCATTTGCCCATGGAACTGGAACATAAAGCCTACTAGGCAACCAGATTCCTAAACCTGGATGCTAAGTTAGCTGGTGAAAAAAGATTACTCCAGCTAAATGAGCTAGATGAATTTAGACTTAGTGCCTTTGAAAATGCAAAAAATTTATAAGGAAAAGGCAAAGAAGTGGCATGACAAGAAGTTGTCATCCAGAGTCTTTGAGCCAGGACAAAAAGTTCTGCTCTTCAACTCTAGGCTCAGACTATTCCCAGAAAAACTTAAATCCCGGTGGAGGGGTCCGTATGTGATTACAGGAGTGTCACCGTATGGATATGTTGAGCTTCAGGATATTGATTCTGATAAAAAGTTCATTGTTAATGGACAAAAGATCAAACATTATCTTGAAAGCAATTTTGAGCAAGAATGCTCAAAACTGAGGCTTGAATGAATCTCAGTAAAGGTCTAGCTAAAGACAATAAAGAAGCGCTTGCTGGGAGGCAACCCAGTCATTAGCAGGTTATCTGTTTTATTTAATAAAAGTTTGATACATATTCTCAAAGGGTGATCATCAAAATTGAAGGAATTCACAGAGTTACAGAAGGATTCAGTGCAAAAAGCAGAGAAAAGGAGCTTGCTGGCGAAAAAACGCCAGTAAGGGGTACTCTGGGCGTTAAATGCCAGAATGGATACCATTCTGGGCGTTTAACGCCAGTAAAGGTACCATTTTGGGCGTTAAACGCCCAGAATGGTGCCCATTTTGGGCGTTTAACGCCAGGTGTGCAGCATCCTGGGCGTTTAACGCCAGGTGTGCAGCATCCTGGGCGTTTAGCAAAACGCCTGGCTGGGCGTTAAACGCCCATAATGGCCAACATTTGGGCGTTAAACGCCAGAATGGATACCATTCTGGGCGTTTAACGCCAGATAGGTGGGGGATAGAGATTTTGCTTTCCACTTCAAATTTTTTCAAACTTTCTTGTTTTGATCCATAATTTTCTGCATAAACACATTTTAAACTTTCATCATTCACCTTCAAATCTCAAAAATTAAAATCATTCTTCAAATCTCTTTCAAATCCTTTCCAAATCTTCTTCAAAAACTCAAATATCTTCTCAAATTCTTTCCATATCTTCTCAAATCTCCTTCAAAATTTTCGAAATCTCTCCCCCTCCCTTATAAATATACGTTCGGCCATCCCCCTTTTCCCACTATTCGAATTCGCTCTCCTCCTCTCTCTCCTCTTTCCTTTCTTTTGCTTGAGGACAAGCAAACCTCTAAGTTTGGTGTGTTTTTCCGTGATCACTAAGCTAAGGCTCATCAAGATCATGGCTCCCAAAGGAAAATAAACCAATTCAAGAGGCAAGAAAGAGAATGCTCCAAAGGATCTTTGGAGTCAAGAGAGGTTCTTAACCAAAGAACATGCAGACCATTACCACAAAATAATGGGTTTAAGGTCAGTGATCCCGGAAGTTAAATTTGATCTGAAAGAAGATGAATATCCGGAGATCCAAGAGCGAATTCGAAACAGAGGATGGGAAGTTCTAACCAACCCTGAGACAAAGGTTAGAAGAAACATGGTTCAGGAATTCTACTCAAATCTGTGGTTGACAAATAAGCAGAGAATGACTGGAACTGCTTTTCATACCTACAAAACCATGGTCAGAGGGAGAATTATTTACTTCCATCTGGACAAAATAAGAGAGGTCTTCAAATTGCCTCAACTACAAGATGATCCTGAATCCTTTAATAGGAGAATGGTGAGAGTAGATAAGAGGTTGGATCAAGTTCTAGAGGACATATGCCTCCCTGGAACCAAGTGGATGACCAATTCAAAAGGTGTCCCAAACCAACTCAAGAGGGGAGATCTCAAACCAGTTGCAAGAGGTTGGTTAGACTTTATTGGGCGTTCTATTTTGCCCACTAGTAACCGTTCTGAGGTTACTATCAAGAGAGCAGTGATGATTCATTGCATTATGCTGGGAAAAGAAGTGGAGATTCATCATCTGATTGCTTGTGAGATTTACACAATTGCAAACAAGAACTCCACTAAAGCCAAACTGGCTTACCCAAGCTTAATCTCTTTGCTATGTAAAGATGTTGGGGTAAGGATGGGAGTAGATGAATTCATCCCAATTGAACACCAAATCACCAAGAAGTCAATGGAAGGACAAATGCAAGATAACTCTATCAAAAAGAGGGCGCAGGAGTTCCTCCCTGAACTTCCTGAAATTGACTACTGGACCCGCCTAGAAGCATCTGTTGCCAAGCTGCAAGAAGCTATGGAAAAAATTAAGGAAGAACAGCAGAATCAAAACTGCATGCTCTGTAAATTGCTGAAGGAACAAGAGAAGCAGGGGCGTGAGCTACAGAAGCTGAAGCGCCAGAAGCTCTCCCTTGAAGGGTCAAATACCCCATAAGTTGAGGGAGCATCCACTTCTCAAGATCAAGGTTGTTGAGTCCTAACTCTGTGATAACCTCTATCATTAGGAGTCTATTTTAGAATCAATTAAAATTTTATTTTCTATTACTATTAGTCCTATCTTATATCTATTTTTGAGTCTTGTTCTTAATTCATGATTAATAAAATTTCAGGTTCATGTCTTAAAGCTATGAATGTCCTATGATTCCATCACTTCTCTTAAATGAAAAATGCTTTAATCACAAAAGAACAAGAAGTACAGGATTTCGAATTCATCTCTGAAACTAGTTGAATTAGTTTGATGTGTTGACAACACTTTTTGTTTTCTGAATGAATGCTTGAACAATGCATATGTCTTTTGAATTTGTTGATTAAAGAATGTTAAACTTGTTGGCTCTTGAAAGAATGATGAAAAAGGAGAAATGTTATTGAGGATCTGAAAAATCATCAAATTGATTCTTGAAGCAAGAAAAAGCAGTGAAAAAAATTTTTTAAAAGTGGTCCAAGGAAAAAAGAGTGTGCTTAAGAACCCTGGATACCTCTGATTAGGGACTCTAGCAAAGCTGAGTCACAATCTGAAAAGGTTCACCCAGTTATGTGTCTGAGGCATGTATGTATTCGGTGGTAATACTGGAAGACAGAGTGCTTTGGGCCACAGCCAAGACTCATAAAGTAGCTATGTTCAAGAATCATCATACTTAACTAGGAGAATCAATAACACTATCTAAATTCTGAGTTCCTATAGATTCTAATCATTCTAAACTTCAAAAGGATAAAGTGAGATGGCAAAACTGTTTAGAAGCAAAAAGCCACTAGTCCCGCTCATCTAATTGGAGCTAAGTTTCTTTGATATTTTGGAGTCTATAGTATATTCTCTTCTTTTTATTCTATTTGATTTTCAGTTGCTTGGGGACAAGCAACAATTTAAGTTTGGTGTTGTGATGAGCGGATAATTTATACGCTTTTTGGCACTGTTTTTAGTATGTTTTTAGTACATTTTAGTTAGTTTTTAGCATGTTTTTATTAGTTTTTATTTAAAATTCACTTTTCTGGGCTTTACTATGAGTTTGTGTGTTTTTCTGTGATTTCAGGTATTTTCTGGCTGAAATTGAGGGACCTGAGCAAAAATCTGATTCAGAGGCTGAAAAGGACTGCAGATGCTGTTGGATTCTGACCTCCTTGCACTCAAAGTAAATTTTCTGGAGCTACAGAAACCCAATTGGCGCGCTCTCAATTGCATTAGAAAGTAGACATCCTGGGCTTTCCAGCAATGTATAATAGTTCATACTTTGCCTGAGATTTAATGGCCCAAACCGGCGTTGCAAATCAGCTTCAGAATTCCCGGCGTTTAACGCTGGAACTGGCACAAAAATTGGAATTAAACGCCCAAACTGGCACAAAAGCTGGCGTTTAACTCCAGAAAAAGTCTCTACATATGAAAGCTTCAATGCTCAGCCCAAGCACACACCAAGTGGACCCCGGAAGTGGATTTTTACGTCATTTACTCATTTCTGTATA
This sequence comes from Arachis stenosperma, assembly GCF_014773155.1. NCBI lineage: Eukaryota > Viridiplantae > Streptophyta > Magnoliopsida > Fabales > Fabaceae > Arachis > Arachis stenosperma. The sequence goes on from NC_080379.1 coordinate 110,315,768, forward strand.
TCCTAGGTTACTAGTTCACTATTAATAGGACCTTTTGACATTGTATCTCTACCTCATGACACTTTACATGTTTCATACTGTACCTTCTACGGCATGAGTCTCTAAACCCCATGGTTGGGGGTGAGGAGCTCTGCTGTGTCTTGATGGATTAATGCAATTACTACTGTTTTTCATTCAATCACGCTTGCTTCTATTCTAAGATATCACTTGTTCCTAAACTGGATGAATGTGATGATCCATGACACTCATCATCATTCTCACCTATGAATGTGTGCCTAACAACCACCTCCGTTCAACCTTAGATTGAGTAGATATCTCTTGGATTCCTCAATCAGAATCTTCGTGGTATAAGCTAGAATTGATGGCGGCATTCAAGAGAATCTGGAAGGTCTAAACCTTGTCTGTGGTATTCTGAGTAGGATTCAAGGATTGAATGACTGTGACGAGCTTCAAACTCCTGAAGGCTGGGCGTTAGTGACAGACGCAAAAGAATCACTAGATTCTATTCCAACCTGATTGAGAACCGACAGCTGAATAGCCGTGCTGTGACAAAGCGCGTTGAAGATTTTCACTGAGAGGATGGGAGGTAGCCATTGACAACGGTGAAACCCTACATACAGCTTGTCATGGAAGGAGCCTTGCGTGCTTGAAGAAGAAGACAGTAGGAAAACAGAGATTCAGAAGATAGAGCATCTCCAAAACCTCAGCCTGTTCTCCATTACTGCAAAACAAGTATTTATTTCATGTTCTTTTACTCATCACAATTAAACCTGAGAATTATTGATATCCTGACTAAGAGTTACAAGATAACCATAGCTTGCTTCAAGCCGACAATCTCCGTGGGATCGACCCTTACTCTCGTAAGGTATTACTTGGACGACCCAGTGCACTTGCTGGTTAGTTGTGCGGAATTGCAAAAGTGTGATTGCAATTTCGTGCACCAACTACTATAGTGATACACAAATTGCACAGTCATAGCATGCTATTTTTTGACCATATGATCGGCCGGATCACTTTTTCTTATTGAATCTTGAGACAATGACTTTAGATTGTCTATTTAGTTAAGGAGGCTCGAAGGATGATGTCACCAATGAGTTTGAGATTGGATAACAGTATGAAAATAAGGAAGAAGTTATTATGGCAGTTAAGATGTATAACATTAGGAGGGGTGTGGAGTATAAGATACTAGAGAGTGGCCAGTTGAAGTATGCTATAAAGTGTTCCCAGTTTGGGACTGGTTGTCAATGAAACATGCGCATAGTTTATCACCGAAAGCAGAAAAAATGGGAGGTGAGGATATATAGTGGTCATCATACTTGCATGCAGACATCAATGGATCAAAATTATAGAAGGTTATACTCAAAGGTGTTTGCTCAGCACATATTCACGATGGTCAAAGCAGATCCAACCATCAACATAAGGATTCTGCAAGGAGGTGAGGAGAATCACTTTGGTTATAAGGCATCGTACAAAAATGTTTGACTTGCAAAGCAGAGAGTCATTGCTAGAATATATGGAGATTGAGAGGAATCATACAATGATTTTCCTCGTTGGTTATTTGCAATGCAGATATACTTACCTGGTAAGATTCACTACGTGGCCTTTACTTATAAGTACTTTATTAAGTAACCACTTATATGTCATAATCACTGATGGTTTTTTGGGTACTTGTGTGCAACTTGTAATACAGCCTTGGCCTGCATTAGTCGATAGTGTTATGTTTCATCGGGTGTTCTAGACATTTTCTCCTTGTGTTGAGGCTTTCAAGCATTGGAAACCACTTATTCCATTTATGGCACCCACTTGTATGGTAAATACGGAGGCACTTTGCTTATGGCTATTTCTCAAGATGGCAATTCAAACAAATTGCCTATTGCAATTGCGGTAGTCGAAGGTGAGACGAAGGAGGCTTGGTCATTTTTTCTTTCTTATCTAAGATAGCATGTGACACCCCAGCCATGCCTATTGGTGATTTCAGACAGGCACAAGTCGATTGATACGGTGTTGAACGCCGATGGAAGTGGATGGAAACTGCTGCATACCTTTCCAGGTGTTTCGTGCAAGACATATTGCTGCCAAATTTATGACACACTTTAAGAACGATGACTTGAAGAAGGTGCTTGTTAACGCAACATATTCGAAGTTGCATAGGAAGTTCGCTCATTATTTTAGTCATCTTAGAGGCGAGAATGTCGCAATCATAAACTGGCTTGAAGAAATGCCACGTTTACAATGGGCGCAGTATGCAGATGAGGGTCATCATTTTAGGCACATGTCAACAAACATCTCTGAGTGCATCAACACCATGATGAACGCTACTCGAAATGTGCCCATCACCACTCTTCTCAGGTCGACCTATTTCTTTTTGGGTAAACTTTTTGAGAGGAAGGGTTTTGAGTAAGATTACATGGGGTGCTCTTCCAACTCCCCGTAAACAGTATTCTAAAACCAAGTAAGATTGATAGTCTACTTATTTTGTGACTTTTTATAATGGGCTTAGAACAAATACCTAGCAACTCTTGATAGAGGTCCTCAATAGATCGTCCATTATAGAACTGTTCCCACCCACCGATACAACCGCTGACTAGATCTCTATCAATATTGAGTCCCAACTGATACGCCGCATCATGCAGGGCGATAGTCAGCTACCCACATGGCAAGTGAAAAGTGTGTGACTCAGGTCGCCACCTCTCGATCAAAGTAGAGACTAATGTCCAATCATGATCCCACTCTAGCATATATGTCACATGCTCAAATCTTGCTCATCTAAGGTATGACCTAATTTGCTCTGGTGGCCGCTATAATAAGTTCCTTCTTGTACGCAGGATCTGAGACGCCTACAAAAAAAAATCAATTAATCAAACAAGACAGAGTCTACAAATAATAAGACAAATTTCAAACATGTAAAACAGATAAGTTATAAAATATAACACTCGTCCTAGTCTCCCAGTAATGTGGTCTATTGAATCTCGTCTATAAAAGGTATCCTCGTATCCTATTACGTTTTGCGCCATGAAATTACAATGGGATAATATAAATTAAAATATAATAATTTTAAGTTAACTCACTTTTTATCAAACATTTAAACTTAATCTAACTACCTAAATCATAAAATATGAATTAACCCTAAACCATAATCAATTCAACTGAAATAGTAACCTAAATTAAAAAATAATTTAAAATTAACTAACTTATTATCAAACACATCTGTATCAAACACATCTGTAATAAATCTAAAAAATCTAAATACTTAGACCATAAACTATAATTTTACTCTAAACTATAATTAGCTCAAATAAAATAATAATCAAAATCAGTTTTTCATTAACTAGCATAAACTAACTAAAATATCTAAACTAACAATACATGGTACTCTAGACTAACTATATCATCTAATTATCAAACTAAATAATTATCAAAATAACTAAAATTAAAAACTAACAACAAAATTTAATCTAACTAAATAGATATGTTAAAATCATAAAATAGTACAACACTAAATTAAATTAAAAGGATTAGAAAAATAAAATTACCTGAAATCCTCAAAAACGCCGAAAATAAAGAGTCTAACAAGAGAAGAGAGTATGAGAGTGTAGAAAGGTGAAAAAGTAAAAGGTGAAAAGTGAAAATGGGAGCAAACCACAGATTTTTATATTTAGGCGAATCTCTTTGAAGTTCGCAAAAGCGGCGGCAAACCTTGTGAAAATCATAGTTATCAGAACTAAACCGATAATTGATCCAGTCATACGACTGGGTCACTGGGTTATTGTTTCAACCGGTAAGTCATTGATTTACCCGGTTGACCCGGTCATAATTAAATAAAAATATAAAATTATAAAAATAAAATTAAAATTAAAAGTTAAATGTATATTTTTAAAAATATATTAATAACATCTTTAAATATTAATTCTTAGATATAATTTATACTGCAAAAAGTGATAATAAATTAGTCACTAGTACAAAATAATTTTTCAATTTAAATGAACAAGAAAAAAAATAAAAGATAACACAATCAATATCAATATATCAATATATTTGTATACCATGTGTTATTATTTGTTTGGCATTCATGTGAATTCATGCTTAAAAGGATAGAAAAAATTAAAAACTCACTCATGGTTTGTTTTATATATATATATATATATATATATATATATATATATATATATATATAGAAGAAAGTTGGCATAGTGGCGAGGAGAGTCTGGGTGCAACTAATTTTGCGACCAATTTTCTAGCGACCGATTATTTTTATGTTGGTCGCAAAATCAGTTGCTAAACTAAAAATAACGATCAATTTAGCGACCAACGAACCCCAAAGCCCAAATATTTTGTTTTGGTTGCTAATTCGGTCATTAAGTTAGAAAATAGCGACCGATTTTAGCAACCAACTGGGACGACTTTGTTATTAATTATTAAATTGGCCACTAAATTTCTGATTTTTTTTTCTCCTAAAAAAATTCTGTCGGTTGCTAATGGCGACTGGTTTTGTGGGTCGCTAAAATTGGTCGTTATTTTGAAACTTTCTTATTGTGAATATTATAGAAAGGACCTCGTAATTATTCTCTCACGTATTTTACTCAATAATGAACATTTGTGTTTACTCTTAAAATTAGATTTTACCCTTTATTAAACTCACCACTCTTACATTTTATAATTCTTGAGTACTTTTTCGTTATTATACTTTAGAAACTAAATAAAAATATAAGAATTCGATCAGTAAGAATAGAGTCAAATCACAAAAGTAAATAGAACAATAAAAAAACACTAAAATATATCAAAGTGAAGATAAGAAAAAAAAATTAAGACACAAGAAAATAAGTATAAAACAAAATTAAAGATATATTGAAATATGTATAATTTTTTATTTTTTCTTAACTTTGTTTTTTTACTGGATGTTTTTTTTCTTCAATGAAACCTAACGCCTATGAAAACAAGAGACACTAAGGAAACAATTAAAAAAAAAAAAGAACAATAAGGGAAAAAAACAAGATATGAAGAAGACATGAACCACGATTACCAAAAGAGAACAATGAACGACGCCGGTGAAGATGGCTACGGGTGGTTTTTTTAGGAAATGGATCCTCTCATATTTTTAATAATTGAGGGATTAAAGTGTGATTTTTTATTATTAATTTTGTAAGTGAGATAAAAAATGAATATGAAAAAGAATAATAAAAGGTTAAATATCACACTTTACACTTTCAATTTTTTTTAACAATTGAGAGAATCTACTCTTTTTTTTTTTTATATGTTCAGGAAGACAAACGACACAAATAACAACAGCGCAAACTTAATGAATAAGATTTTTTTATTAGAATAAAAATAAATAAATATAAATTAATAAGAATTAATTTAATACTTGAAATTTAATATTAAATGATACGAAATGAAACTTAAGATAAAATGAAAATCAAAGAAAAGACCCATCAAACTTAATTTGATTTCCTAATGCAACAATTACAGGAATTACCTTATCTCTTATGTTCACACACAAGTTTTTCAAAAAAACTCAAAAAAATTTTTATTCATCAAAAATTAAAAAAAAAAGCTACAAAATTTAGAAATTTTTATACCTCTTAGTTCCGAACCCTAATGCATAAGTTCACTAAAATAATTGAGTCTAAAATAATAAAAGAAAAATAAAATTAAATAAAATAAACATAAAATAAATACTAATAAGGTGATTCCTATTTGATATATCTTGACTAATTAGAGCCTTTAATACAACTTAAAAATAGTAAGATACTTAATTTTTCATAATCATTGATTAATGACTTGACTAATTCTTGATGCATATCTTGAACAAATAATTTAACTATATTTATAAAAATTTATTTTATTCTTTTAGATGTTACTTTTATAATTGAACCAATTAGCATGTGACAATTCTTAATTTGTCCCATAAAACTCGTATCACAAAGGATACAGAAATGGATGTACTTCACGGTTGCAACAACGCCAATGGTGAATTCCAGCAAGTTTTGTTTTTATTAGAGAACCTGGAATGGTGTGATGTGGGCTTTTCTTCATTGAATTTAATTTTGATGTACTGTTTGTGTAAAATTCTTTTATACGTGCATTCAATCGCATAACGTTATATTAACAAAAAAATAACTACCTTTTACATTCACTCCGTGGATGGTCATCCAAGAGAATAGTTGTGATTGTATCACTACAAGAATTTGATAAATTAGCGACGATTTTTGCGAGAAATATTTTTTGTCAGTAATCCGTCACTAACTTGCGAGGAATTAGTGACGCACTATCGACAAAATTAAAAGCGGTCACAAAATATCCGAACTTGAGAAAAGCGACCAATTAACGAGAGATTCACAAGTAAGTTTGTTTCTCGCAAATTGACTTTTGTAGCTAAAAAAGAGCGAAAAAATTAAAGCATTTTACACTGTCAGTGCATGAAAATTAAACTTTTTTTCATTATACATATGATGTTCAATGCTTTTTTCTCGCCAAACGATAAGAAAAATATTGGGTTTTAGAGTATTATTATCAAGGTTTTGAAAACCAAACAAATCTTTGATTGACTCTAATTATTGGTTCATTAATTTAGAAGTTGAATCAGTTTAACTGTGACTCAATCGAAATAATTGAATTGTAAAATAATATATAAAATTATAAATAAACACACAAAAATATAATCTAATATAAACACTAAAAAATATTCAAATTAGAAAACCAACCAAAATCTCATTTATTTAACAAAATAATATATTTAATATTTTAAATTTTCAATATATACAAAATTAATGTATTATATATTATGGAATAAGAAAAGAATAATAAAAATATTATTTATCAGTTAATAATAATATTTTTCATAACAAATGTCAATTGATATATGATATAATATAATTAATATTTTTTATTATTTAAAGTTAATTTTTTTAATAACTAATATATAAAGATTATTTAATTTTTGGTGTTTAAATTAGTATATTCTTTTTTGTTTGGGTTAAGTATGATTTTGGTCGTTAAAGTATAGGTCAAAATTTTTTTCCATTCCCAACTATTTTACATACAAAATTGTCCCTAAGGTTTAACTAGAGCTGGCAATGGGTAGGGTAGGGTAGGGTTTAGACTCTACCCTAACCCTATCCGCAGGTTGAAAACTTTCTTAAAACTCTATCCTACACTACCCGCGGATTGAGAATCTCTCAACCCTAACCCTATCCGCATTCTAAAGTTCTAAACCCTACCCTATCCGACCCTACCCGTAGAAAAAAAAAATCTCAAAATAAATATAAATTCAACCATTCCAAATTTCACACATATTAATAAAATAGAAAATAAAAACTAAGTTCAAATTAAAATTAAAAACAATAAAATCTTAAAGAAATTTAAAATAAAATTACAAATAATATGATCATCAACTAGCTTAGTGATTATTTCAAATTTTTATAAGAAAAAGATTGTGAGGACAATACTCACTTTCTTCACTACATACATAAATTTTACATATATATTATATAATATATTAAGGGTGCGGATAGGGTAGAGTAGGGTATACCCTAAACCTGTACCCTACCCTACCCGCAGGCAAATTTACGCCCTACCCTACCCTACCCGCAGCGAGTAGGGTAGACAACCCTACCCGAACGGGTTGGTCCAGATTGGGTACTCGCGGGTAGGGTATATATTGCCAGCCTTAGGTTTAACTTAGTTTTAAAATCGTCCTAAAGTCCTTACCTTAGGGACCGAAATTATACGGAGGTGACAGCAGAAGCAGAGATAGAGGTGGATCATAGACAGCTTCTTCTTCTTTTTTTCTTTTCCATTCTTCTTCTTTCCTTCCCCCTTTGCCGGAGCAAAAATACTCTATTTCTCTTATTTTTTATTTTATAATATTTTTTGTTATGGATAATTTGATCCAAAATTTTAATATTTAATTAAAAAGGACGATTTTAAAATTTAGTTCTAAATTTTAGAGACGATTTTGTATTCAAAAAAGATTAGTGACGAAAAAAATTTTCGTCCTATACTTTAGGGGCCAAAATCATAGTTAATCTTTTTGTTTTATCTTAGGTGAAAACTTATTTTTTGGTATTGAAACAGGAGGTGAAAACAAACTACTAATTACTTTAGGCTTGGCACAATAACTAATACACATGAAGAAAGTTACACTAACCAAAATCAAATACTACATCATGTGCCGTCACCAATCTTTAAGATGGAAAGTTTCTTATAGAACTTCATGTGCATTCCGCCATTCCTTTATGATTTATACATCTTTTATGTTTTTTTTTTGTTTGAAGTCTTCTCCATCTTGTTAATTTACCCTCTGTTTTATATTTCTACTGAAGTATTGGTCACCGTTCTCTATGTGTTGTCTCTTCCAATCACATTTTATGCAACCTTTTCTATCGCACTGCCCTCCAACACCACCATCGGCGTGCAGCAATGTTCCGGAACTGCCATTGTCGCACTACGAAGGTTCCAAAACCGTACGTCACTACGTCTCTATCCTTGCACAGCATAGTTTTAGAACTGTATATGTCCTGTGCCATTTGGATTTATCTTTTCTATTCCGAGGATTACCTGAAACTAGGTTGTATTTGGGCCTGGACGTAAGGTCCAGACTCTGAGTGGGGCCACACCCAGCTTGTCTTACGCCGAGGTGCCGCCGTCTAAGTTCCTCATGAGGAGGTGAGGGGGGGTGGTACCTTTAAGACACTCCGATGCCTAAGTTAGCAAGGGTATCAGCCGGTCTATAGTAGATTGGATCTTAAGTATATACCTGAGGAGTGTCAATGTATTTATAGGTGATGAACCAATAACCACCGTTAGAGTTGTTCCACTATTAGTGGTGGATAACCGTCCCCTGTGACTAGGGCTTGTTGAGATATCTCTTCTAGAAGTAGGTGAGAGATAATAGGTGTTAGTTATAACTCCTTCAGGGAAGAGTTATTACTTTCTAGCATTCTGTCTGACTTCTTAGGAGGCCAGTTATATGGTAGCTATCTTCTGGGTTTTCTCTAGTTTGGGCCTAACTTATGTTTTAGGCCAGGGTATGAACAATGTCCCTACTTGAGTCCGATCTTTTGCTTAGGTCGGATTCAAGCATGTGAGAAATCGGGCAAATGTTGATAAGCAGAGTTATCACGTCGGGTCATTTAGGCCTCTGTTTTCAAGTCGAAAACCTAACGTGATTTTGGAACGTCAATCGTTGTGCCTGTTGGCCTTCGATTTTGACACATTAAGTGCGGTTACATTGGTAACCATGCACGTCTTTAAACAAGGGAGAGGTTTTACATTTTCCCCCTTGGGTCTTATAAATACTTTTTTCTCTTTCTTATTCTTCTTTTTCCTTTCCTCTTCTTCTGACATTTACTCACTTCTTTTTCTCCCAAGCTTTTTGCCTTCTCTTCTTCCATTAAAGCTCCATTCCTCTTCTGAAGAATGAGTATTTTCTTTTGAAGAGGATCGTTCGTTGTTTTGCTATGTTTCATCCTTTTTTTCTTCGAAAAAAAAGGTTAGTTCTTTTGCCTTGTGTGCTACTTTGTGCGTTTGTTTTTTTTGTAGAAACTGAAAAGTCTTGCATAAATTTGAAATCTTGCTTGTTGACCTTGCTATTTCCATTTTTGAGTTTGCTATTTCCGTAGCTTTTGACTTTTATGCTTTCACGAAAATTGGTTCTTTTGCACTTCGTTTTGGGTTGTTGTACTATTGTCATCTTCTTTTTATATTGTGATGGCCCTAAATGATATTGTTTGGCTTTCTAGAAATGATGTCATTTTTCTTCTCCTAGGGATGCCCCCTCTGTGTTTGTTGTTGATTCTTTGTGTATAAAAAAAGGCTTTCTACTTGTTTCTGAATTGTAGTGATGATTTTTATTTTATAATATAGGTATATTATTTCTATATGTCTCGTTCAACTGTCTCAAAAATGTCGTCCAAGGTTTCCAAGGAGTTGTTGAGATGGGTTTTTAGTTCTAAGGATGATGAGGTGAAGTATAAAATAGTGGCCCCTGACCCGAAAGACTGAGTATGTTTTAACCGAGTTAACATGTTGGAATCCCATTTTCTTTTCATATACGATTGCGTTTTTACCCGACTTGGGGTAGTTTTTTCGTTTTCTGATTTTGAAATTGATGTCCTATCTTTTTGTAAAGTAGCCCCCACCCAACTTCACCCGAATTCCTGGGGATTTATGAAAAACTACCAGCTTGTGAGTCACGAGCTTGATTTTTTGATCTCTTTGAAGATCTTTTTCTTCTTATTCCAGCTCACGAGACCTTTCAGTTCTACTAATAAACAACAATGGGTTTTTTTCCGAACTATACAAGGTCAAAAATTATTCTCTATTTTCGATGAGTCATTCCATGATTTCGAAAAGTTCTTTTTTAAGGTTCGGGCTGTTGAGGGTCACCATCCGTTTTTCCTAAATGAAAATAATGCACCTCGCTTCCAACTCTATTGGGTAGAGTCAAATCCTGTCCATAAGTATAACCTAATAGATTGGACGAGGTTGAGGAGGCTATAGTTGAGTTCTTTCGAGAGGCATGGGGACGGGCTCTAAACCTTGATACGAAGAATTTTCTCCTCAAAAAACCGAGTTATGTTTACCGAGCTAGGTAGTTATCGTTATTATTGTAGATATTTGTTGTTAGCTTGAGTTGTTTCTAATTCTTGATGTTTTTGTACAGAAAAAATGAAAAGTGGTTCGAAGGCCTACTAGAAAGTTCAAGAGGCCAAAAGGAATGCTAGAGCTTGAGCCATACAGCTTCAAGATTTGGGAAGATCGGATACTCCTTCACCGACTAAGTCAAACTCGGGCACTTCTTCTCAATCTAAGTCAGTACCCCCTCTACCTCCTCCTCCTCCTTTTGTTGTTACACCTCTTGTTCCTCCCTTCTCGGACCGAGTTCTAAAAAAACGGAAAACTTCTAACTTTGGAAGTGTCGACATTTATTATACTGGTTTTGATGGGGTGAGTTTTCGTGAGAAACACATCCTTTCTCATGGAATTATTGCTATGGATGATGTTTCTATCAAAAACCATCTCCTCAAAGGCTATGCAGACTTTCTCTCCTCAACCTGAAGTCGTCTCGACCGAGGAGACTATGTCGACTTTCTCTCCTCAGCCTGAAGTCTGCACTGCTATGACTCTTGATGATCAGAATCCTCTTATTAGTCCTGTTTAGTTGCTCTTTCAAGGCCCGACTTATGGCTCTTTTTATGAACACTTTTAAGTTTTTGTATATTTTGCGTACTCTTGTGAATGCTAATCCTTTAAGGATTTACCAACTTTTTGAGTAACTTTTTTAACAGATATTTCTGTTTGGGTTGTTATCTTTAACTGTTATAAAGCTTTATAAGAAGCTTCTTTGTATGTTGAGAGTGATTATCTTTTTTAACTTCGAAATTCTAAGTGAATGATTTTTCCATTGCCATACTTAGATGACTGATTTCTTTTTGGAAGTTGGCCATTTTAAAACTTAGATTATTTTTGTGATGCATTTTGGGGCCCAAACATCGTTCGACTTATGAGTCATAAAACATGGGCTTTTATGATCGACGCGTATATCCTCTTTATGCCGACTTGTACCTCGTCTCTTTATCTTGCCGACGATTTAGGTCAGGCAACGGTTTTTTGTGTTTTTTGAGCTTAAGTCGGTGTGTGTTGTAGAATAAATAATAGAAATTAATAATACTTTATCATTAATAAAAAAATAATTTACAAAAATACTTTTGCTACTAAGGGTGGTATGCCCCTAGCCCACCTTTTGATGCCTTGTTAAAACCCCCTTCAGGAAAACCCTCTTTGAAAAAAAATAATGAAGTCGGGAAAAAGAGTACACCATAGAAAGAGGTGCGCTTCTAGCTATAATATCTCTTCATGTTGCATGCGTGCCACGACCTAGGAAGCTCGGTCCCTTGTAAGTTGAACACTTTGTAGTAGCCTTTTTCCTAAGACTTCAGCTATCTTGAAGGGTCATTTCCAATTAGCAGCGACCTTCCCTTCGCCCGACTTGGTTACTTCAATGTCATTTCTTATTAGGACTAAGTCACTTGTGGTGAAGTTTTTTCGAATGACCTTTTTATTATATCTTGCCGATATTTTTTGTTTTAGCGCTGCTTCTCTTATCTGAGCTTGTTCTCGAACTTTTGGGAGGAGCGCGAGTTCCTCTTTCTGAGCTTGGATATTTCCTACCTCGTCATAGAATCTTACCCTTGGGCTTTGTTCATTGACTTTAATGGGGATTATGCCTTCTATTCCGTAAGCAAGTCGGAATGGAGATTTCCTAGTTATCGAATGAGGGGTTGTCTGATAAGCCCATAGGACTTGTGGAAGTTCTTCTACCCATGCTCCCTTTGTGCCTTGTAACTTTTTCTTTAATCCTGCTAATATGAATTTATTAGCTATCTCTGCTTGTCCATTGGCTTGGGATGCTCCACCGACGTGAATTGATGTTTGATCTTCGTACTTGTCTTTAAGTTCCTGAAAGTTGAGTCGGTAAACTGTGTACCATTATCCGTGGTGATGAAATGCGGGACTGGTGGACGAAATTGTATCTCTTTATAGAATATGATAATAGAATATGGTCCAAGATCAACTTCGTTCAACTAACCAGCAAGTGTATTGGGTCGTCCAAGTAATACCTTACGTGAGTAAGGGTCGAATCCACAGAGATTATTGGGTTGAAGCAATCAATATTTATTTTATTTGGCTTAGTCAGGATACCAATAGGATTCTTTAGCCTCGTATTTTTGTTGCCAATTAGAGCGTAGAATAAATAGTTATTACTTTAATAATAGAGAATAAAAGCGTTACTTGTTGTGCAGTAATGGGGAATATGTTGGAGTTTTGGAGATGCTTTGTCCTCTGACTTCAACTCTTCCTTGAAATCCTCTTCTCACACGCAGGTTCCTTCCATGGCAAGCTCTATGTAGGGTGTCACCATTGTCAATGGCTACTTCCCATCCTCGCAGTGAAAGCTATGCACGCACTCTGTCACAGTACGGCCAATCACCGGTTGGTTCCCGCTCCTACTGGAATAGAATCCCTCTTTTGCGTCTGTCACTAACGCCCAGCAGGTTAAAGTTTGAAGCACGTCACAGTCATTCAATCCCGGAATCCTACTCGGAATACCACAGACAAGGTTTAGACTTTCCGGATTCTCATGAATGCCGCCATCAATCCGGCCTATACCACGAAGATTCTGTTGGGGAATCTAAGAGATATTCATTCAGTCTGATGTAGAACGGAGGTGGTTGTCAGGCACACGTTCATGGGTTGAGGAAGGTGATGAGTGTCACGGATCATCACCTTCTCCACAGTTAGGCGCGAATAAACATCTTAGATAAGAACAAGCGTGTTTGAATGGAAAACAAAGGAATTGTATTAAATCATCGAGACGCTGCAGAGCTCCTCACCCCCAACAATGGAGTTTAGAGACTCATGCCGTCACAAAGTATGTAATTCAGATCTGAAAATAGCATGAGGTACAAGATGAGTCTGTAAAAGTTGTTTAAATAGTAAACTAGTAACCTAGGTTTACAGAAAAATGAATAAACTAAGATAATTGGTGCAGAAATCCACTTCTGGGGCCCACTTGGTGTGTGCTGGGGCTGAGACTAAAGCTTTTCACGTGTAAAGGCCTTTCTTGGCGTCAAACTCCAGGTTTTGACGTGTTTTGGGCGTTCAACTCCAGATCATGACGTTTTTCTGGCGTTTAACTCCAGACAGCAGCATGTACTTGGCGTTCAACGCCAAGTTACGTCGTCTATCCTTGCGCAAAGTATGGACTATTATATATTGCTGGAAAGCCCTGGATGTCTACTTTCCAACGCCGTTGAGAGCGCGCCAATTGGACTCCTGTAGCTCCAGAAAATCCATTTCGAGTGCAGGGAGGTCAGGATCCAACAGCATCAGCAGTCCTTTTTCAGCCTAAGTCAGATTTTTGCTCAGCTCCCTCAATTTCAGCCAGAAAATACCTGAAATCACAGAAAAACACACAAACTCATAGTAAAGTCCAGAAATATGATTTTTGCCTAAAAACTAATAATAATTAACTAAAAACTAATTAAAACATGCTAAAATCTACATGAAATTACCCCCAAAAAGCGTACAAAATATCCGCTCATCACAACACCAAACTTAAACTGTTGCTTGTCCTCAAGCAACTAGATGAATAAAATAGGTTCTAGCAGAAATTAAGAAGTAGTATATATTTCAGAGTTTTAGATGAAGTTCAAATTTATTAGATGAGCGGGGCTTGTAGCTTTTTGTCTCTGAACAGTTTTGGCATCCCCCTGTATCTTTAAATTTTCAGAATAATTGGCATCCTTAGGAACTCAGAATTCAGATAGTATTATTGACTCTCCTAGTGTAGTATGTTGATTCTTGAACACAGTTATTTTATGAGTCTTGGCTGTGGCCCTAAGCACTTTGTTTTCCAGTATTACCACCGGATACATAAATGCCACAGACACATAACTGGGTGAACCTTTTCAGATTGTGACTCAGCTTTGCTAGAGTCCCCAGTCAGTGGTGTCCAGAGCTCTTAAGCACACTCTTTTGCTTTGGATCACGACTTTAACCACTCAGTCTCAAGCTTTTCACTTGGACCTTCATGACACAAGCACATGGTTAGGGACAGCTTGATTTAGCCGCTTAGGCCTGGATTTTATTTCCTTGGGCCCTCCTATCCATAGATGCTCAAAGCCTTGGATCCTTTTTACCCTTGCCTTTTGGTTTTAAGGGCTGCTTGGCTTTTATTCCTTTTGATTGTAATTATATTTTTTTTTTTTGACTGCTTTTTCTTGCTTCAAGAATCAATTTCATGATTTTTCAGATCATCAATAATATTTTTCGTGTTCCTCATCCTTTCAGGAGCCAATATTCATCAAATTCAAAATACAATTTATGCACTGTTCAAGCATTCATTCAGAGAACAAAAAGTATTGCCACCACATATAATTAATTATAAATTTTATTATTAAGAACTCGAAAAATATAGATTACTTCTTTATTCTAAAATAAAATCTACTACTTTATTCATGCCTGATGATGATGAGAAAAATAAACTATAGCTTAATTGGAAATAAAATCAAAATAGACATACTAATTACTACTAAATATCTCCTAAGGTGAATTTCAACTAAAAAAAATGCTATCACTAAATTAAAGCAGGAAAATTGGAACTCAGCAACCTTTTGTTTTGAGGAAGGACGTGTTCTTCTAATCTCTGGGGTGTTGTTCAATGATTAATTTTTGGCGCTTCAGCTCCCTTAGATCACGCCCTTGCTCCTCCTGTTCTTTGAGCAGTTTGCAAAGCATGCTACTTTGATTATTCTGTTCTTCCTTTATTTGATCCATAGCTTCTTGCAGTCTGGAAATAGAGGCTTCAAGATGTTCCCAATATTCGAATTGAGGCAGTTCTGGGAGAGCTTCTTGTGCTCTCTTCCTGGTTGAATCATCTTGTTGCTGTCTGACCATTGATATTCCAGTAATTGGCTTTTCAACTGGGATGTACTCTGTTATTCCCATCTTCACTCCGGCATCTTTGCAGAGCATAGAAATTAAGCTTGGATAGGCCAATCTGGCGTCTTTAGAGTTCCTGTTTGCTACTTTGTATAGCTCACATGAGATCAGTTGATGGACTTCTACCTCTTTTCCCAACATGATGCAGTGAATCATGACAGCTCTTTTGATGGTTACTTCAGAACGGTTGCTGGTGGGCAATATGGAACGCCCTACGAAATCCAGCCAGCCTCTGGCTACTGGTTTTAGATCCTCCCTTTTTAGTTGAACTGGGTCGCCAGTTGTGCTGGTAGTCCACTTGGCTCCAGGAACGCATATATCTTCCAAGATCCTGTCCAATCCTTTATTGACCCTCATCATTCTCCTATTAAAGGAGTCTGGGTCGTCTTTTAGTTGAGGAATCTTGAATATCTCCCTGATCCTGTCAGGATTGGTATGAATGATCTTTCCTCTGACCACAGTTTTATGATCAAAGATAGCAGCTCCAACGATTCTTTGCCTTTCTGTCTGCCATAGATTAGCATAGAACTCTTGAACCATGTTTCTTCCCACTTTTGTTTCAGGATTGGCCAGAATTTCCCAATGCCTGTTTCTGATTTGCTCTTGGATCTCCGGATATTCATCTTCTTTCAAATCAAATCTGACTTCCGGGATCACTGATCTGTGACTCATTATTTTATAATAATGATCTGAATGTTCTTTAGATAAGAACTTCCCTTGATTCCAAAGTGGCTTTGGAGCGCTTTCTTTCTTGCCCTTTTGGGTGGGTTGTTTTCCTCTTGGGGCCATGAATTTGATGATCACGGATATCCACACCAAACTTAGAGCTTTGCTTGTCCTCAAGCAAAAAGAGAAGAAAGAAGAGGGATAGGAGGAGAGCAGTTTGGTGGGTTATTTTTCGAAAAATAAGAAAGAGATAAGATAAAAGATATGATTTTAAAAGATATGATTAGAAAAAGATATAATTTTTAAAAGAGAAAGATATGAATAAGAATTGAAAAGACAAATCTGAAAAATTTAATTTTGAAAAAGATTTTTTTAAAAAAAAAAAGATAATTGAGTTTTGAAAACAAATTTTTAAAAGAGTTTGATTGGATTGAAAATTAATTTGTCCTTTATGGATTAAGATACCTTTGATATTTTGAAAAAGGGATATTAGAAATTAGGATTTTTAGAACTCTAATTTGGGATGAGAGATGATAATTTGAAATATGTTGATGCAAGAAATCATGAATTGAAACATAAAAATTTGGAAAAAATATAAAGAAAAACGAAATTGTACCTCCTCCCACCATCCTGGCGTTAAACGCCCACATGGTGCATGGTTTGGGCGTTTAACGCCCATGTGATGCTTCTCCTGGGCGTTCAACGCCCATGTGATGCTTCTTTCTGGCGTTGAACGCCAGGAAGTCCTTCTTTACTGGGCGTTTTTCTAAACGCCCAGAATGCTAGCAGATTGGCGTTAAACGCCCAGAAGGTGCATCTTTCTGGCGTTTAACGCCCAGAAGATGCTCCTTTCTGGCGTTTAACGCCCAGAAGGCTACCCTTACTGGCGTTAAACGCCCAGTGGGTGCTTCTTTTGGGCGTTTAACGCCCAAAGTGTTTCTTACTGGCTTTTTCATGCCAGTGAACTTCCAAATTTCTCTGTAACTCTTGGGACTTCAGTTAATTTGTTATTTCACCTTTGAAGATACTTAGACCTAAACCTGTAAAGAAAGAAAATTTATTTAATTAGTAATTAAACTTTGTATATGGCTGGGTTGCCTCCCAGCAAGCGCTTCTTTAATGTCATTAGCTGGACTATCACTGATTCTTCAATTAAGTCTCAGTCTTGAGCATTCTTGCTCAAAATTGCCTTCAAGATAATGTTTAACTCTTTGTCCATTGACAATGAACTTTTTGTTAGACTCATTATCATGAAGCTCTATGTAGCCATATGGTGATACACTTGTAATTACATATGGACCTCTCCACCGGGATTTTAATTTCCCGGGGAATAATTTGAGCCTAGAGTTAAATAGCAGAACTTTCTGCCCTGGTTTAAAGACTCTGGATGACAATTTCTTATCATGCCATTTTTTTGCTTTTTCCTTGTAAATTTTTGCATTTTCAAAAGCATGGAGTCTAAACTCTTCTAGCTCATTTAACTGGAGCAATCGTTTTTCTCCAGCTAATTTGGCATCAAGGTTCAGGAATCTGGTTGCCCAGTAGGCCTTGTGTTCCAGTTCCACTGGCAAGTGACACGCCTTTCCATACACAAGCTGGTATGGAGAGGTCCCTATAGGGGTCTTAAATGCTGTTCTGTATGCCCACAGAGCATCATCCAAGCTTCTTGCCCAATCCTTTCTGCGGTTAATTACAGTCCGTTCCAGGATTCTTTTAAGTTCTCTATTTGAGACTTCTGCCTGCCCATTAGTCTGTGGGTGATATGGAGTAGCCACCCTGTGGTTGACTCCATAACGGACTAGAGCAGAGTAGAGCTGCTTATTACAGAAATGAGTACCCCCATCACTGATTAACACTCTGGGGATACCAAATCTGCTGAAGATATGTTTCTGGAGGAATTTTAACACTGTTTTAGTGTCATTAGTGGGTGTTGCAATAGCCTCCACCCATTTGGATACATAATCCACTGCCACCAGAATATAGGTGTTTGAGTATGATGGTGGGAAAGGTCCCATGAAGTCAATACCCCATACATCAAACAACTCAATTTCCAAGATTCCTTGTTGAGGCATAGCATAACTGTGGGGCAAGTTGCCTGATCTCTGGCAACTATCACAGTTAAGCACAAATGCTCGGGAATCTTTATAGAGAGTAGGCCAGTAGAAGCCACTCTGGAGGACTCTTGTGGCTGTTCGTTCACTTCCAAAGTGTCCTCCATACTGTGATCCATGGCAATGCCAAAGGATCTTCTGTGCTTCTTCTTTAGGCACACATCTACGGATTACTCCGTCTGCACATCTCTTAAAGAGATATGGTTCATCCCAGAGATAGTATTTTGCATCTGTGATTAATTTCTTTGATTGCACCTTACTGTACTCCTTGGGTATGAATCTCACGGCCTTGTAGTTTGCAATGTCTGCAAACCATGGCACTTCCTGGACGGCTAGTAATTGCTCATCCGGAAAGGTTTCAGAAATTTCAGTGAGAGGGAGGGACGCCCCTTCCAATGGTTCTATTCGGGACAGGTGATCTGCTACTTGATTTTCTGTCCCTTTTCTGTCTCTTATTTCTATATCAAACTCTTGCAGAAGCAGCACCCATCTGATGAGTCTGGGTTTTGAATCTTGCTTTGTGAGTAGATATTTAAGAGCAGCATGATCAGTGTACACAATCACTTTTGATCCTACTAAGTAGGATCTGAATTTGTCAATGGCGTAAACCACTGCAAGTAGCTCTTTTTCTGTGGTTGTGTAATTCTTTTGTGCATCATTTAGCACACGGCTGGCATAGTAAATGACATGCAGAAGCTTGTCATGCCTTTGCCCCAACACTGCACCAATGGCATGGTCACTGGCATCACACATTAGTTCAAATGGTAATGTCCAGTCTGGTGCAGAGATGATTGGTGCTGTGACCAATTTAGCTTTCAGAGTTTCAAATGCCTGCAGACACTCCTCATCAAAGATAAATGGCATGTCTGCAGCTAGCAGGTTGCACAGAGGTTTGGCGATTTTTGAAAAATCCTTTATAAACCTCCTATAAAACCCTGCATGTCCCAGAAAACTTCTGATTGCCTTAACATTAGCAGGTGGTGGTAATTTTTCAATTACTTCTACCTTAGCTTGGTCCACCTCTATCCCCTTGTTCGAAATTTTGTGCCCAAGGACAATTCCTTCAGTCACCATAAAGTGACATTTTTCCCAGTTTAAAACCAGGTTAGTCTCTTGGCATCTTTTCAGAACAAGTGCTAAATGGTTAAGGCAGGAGCTGAATGAGTCTCCAAATACTGAAAAGTCATCCATGAAGACTTCCAGGAATTTTTCCACCATATCAGAGAAAATTGAGAGCATGCACCTCTGAAAGGTTGCAGGTGCATTGCATAAGCCAAATGGCATCCTTCTGTATGCAAATACTCCAGAAGGGCATGTGAATGCCGTTTTCTCTTGATCCTGGGGATCTACTGCAATTTGATTATAACCTGAATATCCATCCAGAAAGCAGTAGTATTCATGACCTGCTAGTCTTTCTAGCATCTGGTCTATGAATGGTAAAGGAAAATGATCCTTTCTGGTGGCTGTATTGAGCCTTCTATAATCAATACACATACGCCACCCTGTAACTGTCCTTGTAGGAACCAGTTCATTTTTTTCATTGTGAACTACTGTCATGCCTCCTTTCTTAGGGACAACTTGGACAGGGCTCACCCAGGGGCTGTCAGAAATAGGATAAATAATCCCAGCCTCTAGTAATTTAGTGACCTCTTTCTGCACCACTTCTTTCATAGCTGGATTCAGCCGCCTTTGTGGTTGAACCACTGGCTTGGCGTCATCTTCCAACAAGATTTTGTGCATGCACCTGGCTGGGCTAATGCCCTTAAGATCACTAATGGACCACCCAAGAGCTGTCTTGTGCGTCCTTAGCACTTGAATTAGTGCTTCCTCTTCCTGTGGCTCCAAGGTAGAGCTTATAATTACAGGAAAGGTTTCACCTTCTCCCAGAAATGCATATTTCAGGGATGGTGGTAATGGTTTGAGCTCGGGTTTTGGAGGTTTCTCCTCTTCCTGAGGGATTTTCAGAGGTTCTATTATCTTCTCTGACTCCTCCAAATCAGGCTGAACATCTTTAAAGATGTCCTCTAGCTCTGATTCGAGACTCTCAGCCATATTGACCTCTCTTACCAGAGAATCAATCATGTCAACACTCATGCAGTCATTTGGGGTGTCTGGATGTTGCATGGCTTTGACCACATTCAACTTGAATTCCTCCTCATTGACTCTCAAGGTTACTTCCCCTTTTTGGACATCAATGAGGGTTCGGCCAGTTGCTAGGAAAGGTCTTCCTAGAATGAGAGTTGCACTCTTGTGCTCCTCCATTTCCAGCACCACAAAGTCAGTAGGAAAGGCAAATGGCCCAACCTTGACAATCATGTCTTCAATCACGCCTGATGGGTATTTAATGGAGCCATCAGCAAGTTGAAGACATATCCTGGTTGGTTTGATTTCTTCAGTTAAACCAAGCTTTCTGATAGTAGATGCAGGTATTAGGTTGATACTTGCCCCAAGGTCACATAAAGCTTGCTTGGTGCAATTACCTTCTAATGTGCATGGTATCATAAAGCTCCCAGGATCTTTAAGCTTCTCAGGTAAGCTTTTTAGAATGACTGCACTGCATTCTTCAGTGAGGTAAACCTTTTCAGTCTCCCTCCAATCCTTCTTATGACTTAAGATCTCTTTCATGAACTTAGCATAAGAGGGTATTTGCTCAAGTGCTTCTGCAAACGGAATCTTTATTTCAAGAGTCCTGAGATAGTCTGCAAAGCGGGCAAATTGCTTATCTTGTTCCGCTTGGCGGAGTTTTTGAGGATAAGGCATTTTGGCTCTGTATTCCTCAACCTTAGTTGCTGCAGGTTTATTACCTACAGAAGTGGGTTGGGAAGCCTTGTTATCAGCACTTGTATGTGACTGATTCCCTACTGGCATTTGAATGCCAGAGGTAGGAGCTGGAGTGGCGTTAGACGCCACTTCCTTGCTTGTTACTGGCGTTTGAACGCCAGAACCATGCTCCTTTTGGGCGTTCAACGCCAGATTCAAGCTTGTTTCTGGCGTTGAACGCCAGGAATCAGCATGGTCTGGGCGTTCAGCGCCAGCTTTATCCCTTTCTGGGCTCTGCTTGTCCTCAGAGGGATTTTGATTAGCTATTCGTTCATGTCCTTGCTTCTTGCTGCTTTGAAGTGAGGTATTTAATGTTTTCCCACTTCTTAATTGAACTGCTTGGCATTCTTCTACTATTTGTTTTGACAGTCGTTTTTCTGTTTGCTTTAATTGCACTTCCATGTTCCTGTTTGCCATTCTTGTTTCCTGTAATATCTCCTTGAATTCGGCTAGCTGCTGATTTAGAAAGTCTAATTGCTGATTAAATTCATTATCCTGATCCACCGGACTGAGTTCTGCAGTTACTGTTTTAGCTTCTCCTTTCATGGAAGATTCACTGCTTAGATACATATGTTGATTTCTGGCAACTGTATCAATAAGCTCTTGAGCTTCTTCAATTGTTTTTCTCATGTGTATAGATCCACCAGCTGAGTGGTCTAGAGAAATCTGAGCTTTTTCTGTAAGCCCATAGTAGAAGATGTCTAATTGCACCCATTCTGAAAACATTTCAGAGGGGCATTTTCTTAACATCTCTCTGTATCTCTCCCAGGCATCATAAAGAGATTCATTATCTCCTTGTTTGAAGCCTTGGATGCTTAGCCTTAGCTGTGTCATCCGTTTGGGAGGGAAATAGTGATTCAGGAATTTTTCTGACAGCTGTTTCCATGTTTTTATGCTGTTCTTAGGCTGGTTATTTAACCACCTCTTAGCTTGATCTTTTACAGCAAATGGAAACAGTAACAGTCTGTAGACATCCTGATCTACTTTCTTATCATGTACTGTATCAGCAATTTGCAGAAATTGTGCCAGAAACTCTGTAGGTTCTTCATGTGGAAGACCGGAATACTGGCAATTTTGCTGCACCATGATAATGAGCTGAGGATTCAGCTCAAAGCTACTAACTCCAATGGAAGGTATACAAATACTACTCCCATATGAAGCAGTAGTGGGGTTAGCATATGACCCCAAAGTCCTCTTGGACTGTTCATTCATATTGTCTTGTCCATTCATACTTACTTCCATAATGGAATACAAGAGATAATTTATATGTTGATATTATTTATTTTCTAGTAGTGGAATAAATAAAAATGGAATATATAAAAAAATATTTTGAAAATATTTTGTGAAAAATTTTTCGAAAAATTTGAAATTGAAATTTGAATTTTATAAAAAAAAATTTCGAAAAAGTAGTTTTAAAATTGGTTAGAAAATAAATTTTTTTGAATTTTGAATTTTATGATGAAAGAGAAAAACACACAAAAGACACAAGACTTAAAATTTTTAGATCTAATGCTCCTTATTTTTCGAAAATTTTTGGAGGGAAAACACCAAGGAACACCAAACTTAAAAATTTTAAGATCAAGACACAAGAAAAACTCAAGAACACTTTGAAGATTCACAAGAACACCAAGAACACAAGAAAGAACACCAAACTTAAAATTTTTAGACAACTTCAATAAAATTTTCGAAAATTATATTAAAATTAACAAGAAAACACCAAACTTAAAGTTTGGCACAAAATTAAATCAAGAAAAATTATTTTTGAAAAAGATTTTAAAAGAAGATGCCCAATTGCCAAGAACATAAGCCAACGCTCTAGCCAACTGATTTAAAAATGTAACTATTTTAAAGATGTGTTATTTTTATGGATAAAAGTATAATTTTTAAAAGTTAATGTTTTGAAAAAGCACAAGAAAAACAAGAAAAAGACACAAAACAAGAAAAATTCAAGATCAAACAAGAAAAATAAGCAAGAACAACTTGAAGATTAATGAAGAACAAAAAATCACAAGTCGAAAATTTTAAAGAGAAATATGAGATATGCAATTGACACCAAACTTAGAACAAGACACTAAAACTCACGAAAATTGGCAATTAATTAAGAGAAAAATAATAAATTTTGAAAAGAAATTTTTTTGAAAATAAACTATCCTATCAAGATTTAATGACTCTATAACAATAAAAAAAATAAAAATAAAAATAAATTATTCCTAATCTAAGAAATAAAATAAGCCTTCAATTGTCCAAACTCAATAATCCCCGGCAACGGCGCCAAAAACTTGGTGGACGAAATTGTATCTCTTTATAGAATATGATAATAGAATATGGTCCAAGATCAACTTCGTTCAACTAACCAGCAAGTGTACTGGGTCGTCCAAGTAATACCTTACGTGAGTAAGGGTCGAATCCACAGAGATTATTGGGTTGAAGCAATCAATATTTATTTTATTTGGCTTAGTCAGGATACCAATAGGATTCTTTAGCCTCGTATTTTTGTTGCCAATTAGAGCGTAGAATAAATAGTTATTACTTTAATAATAGAGAATAAAAGCGTTACTTGTTGTGCAGTAATGGGGAATATGTTGGAGTTTTGGAGATGCTTTGTCCTCTGACTTCAACTCTTCCTTGAAATCCTCTTCTCACACGCAGGTTCCTTCCATGGCAAGCTCTATGTAGGGTGTCACCGTTGTCAATGGCTACTTCCCATCCTCGCAGTGAAAGCTATGCACGCACTCTGTCACAGTACGGCCAATCACCGGTTGGTTCCCGCTCCTACTGGAATAGAATCCCTCTTTTGCGTCTGTCACTAACGCCCAGCAGGTTAAAGTTTGAAGCACGTCACAGTCATTCAATCCCGGAATCCTACTCGGAATACCACAGACAAGGTTTAGACTTTCCGGATTCTCATGAATGCCGCCATCAATCCGGCCTATACCACGAAGATTCTGTTGGGGAATCTAAGAGATATTCATTCAGTCTGATGTAGAACGGAGGTGGTTGTCAGGCACACGTTCATGGGTTGAGGAAGGTGATGAGTGTCACGGATCATCACCTTCTCCACAGTTAGGCGCGAATAAACATCTTAGATAAGAACAAGCGTGTTTGAATGGAAAACAAAGGAATTGTATTAAATCATCGAGACGCTGCAGAGCTCCTCACCCCCAACAATGGAGTTTAGAGACTCATGCCGTCACAAAGTATGTAATTCAGATCTGAAAATAGCATGAGGTACAAGATGAGTCTGTAAAAGTTGTTTAAATAGTAAACTAGTAACCTAGGTTTACAGAAAAATGAATAAACTAAGATAATTGGTGCAGAAATCCACTTCTGGGGCCCACTTGGTGTGTGCTGGGGCTAAGACTAAAGCTTTTCACGTGTAAAGGCCTTTCTTGGCGTCAAACTCCAGGTTTTGACGTGTTTTGGGCGTTCAACTCCGGATCATGACGTTTTTCTGGCGTTTAACTCCAGACAGCAGCATGTACTTGGCGTTCAACGCCAAGTTACGTCGTCTATCCTTGCGCAAAGTATGGACTATTATATATTGCTGGAAAGCCCTGGATGTCTACTTTCCAACGCCGTTGAGAGCGCGCCAATTGGACTCCTGTAGCTCCAGAAAATCCATTTCGAGTGCAGGGAGGTCAGGATCCAACAGCATCAGCAGTCCTTTTTCAGCCTAAGTCAGATTTTTGCTCAGCTCCCTCAATTTCAGCCAGAAAATACCTGAAATCACAGAAAAACACACAAACTCATAGTAAAGTCCAGAAATATGATTTTTGCCTAAAAACTAATAATAATTAACTAAAAACTAATTAAAACATGCTAAAATCTACATGAAATTACCCCCAAAAAGCGTACAAAATATCCGCTCATCAGGGACCCCAAATTGAGTAATGATATCCAGTACAGAAATTTCTGACTTTTTTAGGCCGTGATGGTAGCTAGTGGTTCAGCTTCAATCCATTTGGTAAAGTAATCCACCCCCACGATGAAGTACTTGACTTATCTAGGGACTTGAGGAAAAGGTCCAAGTAGTTCCAACTTCTATTTTGCAAAAAACCATGGGGAGGTTACACTGATGAGTTCCTCAGGGGGGAGGGGGGACGTGAAACTGAGCATGCATCTGACAACGTGGACATTTTTGACAAAGTCGGTCGCATCTTTTTGTAAGGTTGGCCAAAAGAACCCAGCTCGGGTTACTTTTTTGGCTAGTGATCGAGCTCCGAGATGGTTTCCACATATGCCATTGTGTGTCTCTTGCAAGACTTCTTCAACTCTACAAGTTGGAACACATTTAAGTAAAGGTGTTGATATCCCTCTTCTATAGAGGATATTGTGTACCAAAGTATAGTTTTGTGCTTCCATTCGGACTCTTTTAGTCTCTTTTATCTCCTCGGGGAGGAAGTCGAATTTCAGATATTCGATAAGGGGAGTCATCTATCCGAGGTTCATAGTAGAGATGGGTAATATGTCTGATTTATTGTCCGATTTATTGATTGATGGTTCTTGGAGAGTTTCTTGAATGAAACTTTTGTTATTTCCTCCTGGCTTAGTACTTGTCAGTTTGAAAAAGGCGTCAGCTCGGCTATTAAGCTCCTGAACTATATGTCGGACCTCAGTCTCAGCGAATTGTCTAAGTTGCTCGAGTGTCTCTTCTAAGTACCTTTGCACAACTAGAAAATTGATTAATACAGACAGATTTACATACAGATTTAGTCTTTATTACAGGCAAGATTTTTGTTACCGACGGATTTTGTCCCTCTGTAAAAGCCCCGTTGGAAATTATTTACCGACGGATTTTTTTTTCGTCGGAAATTTACCGACGGATTTTTACCAGTTACCGACAGATTTTCCCTCTGTAAATTCTCCATCCATTTTCCGAAGGCGACGAACTTTTCAACGGATTTTCTGTCTGTAATTATAGACGGATTTTTCGACAGATTTTCCGTCTGTAATTACAGACGGATTTTCAGACGGATTTTTTGTCTGTAATTACAGACGAATTTTCCAACGGATTTTTCTGTCTGTAATTACAGACAAATTTTTTGACAGATTTTCTATCTGTAATTACAACCGAATTTTTCGACAGATTTTCCGTCTGTAATTTGAACTTTGGAAAATCATCACACTCTAATTACAGACAGAAAATCCGTCTGTAAATCCCTCTGTAAGGTAAAATAGAATTTTTTTATTTTTCTAATTACAAAATAAACTTATTTTCATACAAAATAAATATAAATTTAATACAAATTTTTATCTAATTTGTATTCGAATATTTATAATATTTCAAAAAATAAACAAATTCATCATATTATCAAACTAAAAGAAAAGTACTATAAACAATCAAGTCAATATAATTCAAAACATAAACAAAATGTATTGATCATCAACTATAATTCTTCCTTTATCCTCCAAAGATGCCAAAGACTTATGCAAATCTTGTTTTGTTTTTTCAATTTCATGTTTCTCCTTTTGCAAAAGGGTTTTATTTAATTCAAATTCCTTCTCAGCAGCTCTCAAGCTTTTATCTTTTTCTTCAAGAGTACTTGACAGATCTTTCGTTCCTTCTCCTTATCACTCAGTGACCTTGACCAAACATCCAAATCATGCTCTCTTTCCAAGATTTGGTCCTCTCTTTGTTTAAGATCAACCTCCTTCAATTCCCAAGCTCTTCTCTTTGTCTCGATTTCATTTTGAACCAATTTTCGGTGCATTTGTAGCTCAGTTTCCAACTCATTTTCTTGTTTTTAATGCAGCTTCCTGACCAGCTATTGCTTTCTGAATTTCATCCTACATTTTCAATCAAGCTAAATTAATGTACAGAAGAAACTTAGAATTTTAAAGTATATGTGAGAGAATATACACATTATCTACTAGCAAGATTTCCTTGAAATTCAACCAACTCTTGCTCTTGCTTGTTTAGCTCGGTTTCCTATTTAGCAAGTACCTATATTTATAGAATGCAAATCCAAACATGAATAACAGAAAGACAGTATATATTTCATATTAATTTAATCTAGACCAAGAATTTTTAGAGACGAACCTCTTCTCTTTGTCTTAGAGTGGCATCCATCAGTTTTAGATTGGTTTTCTCATCATGAAGGGCTTCACGTTCCTTCTCAAACTCCTTTTTTGTATCCTCTAATTCTCTTTGAAGACGGTCTAGTTCCTAAGATATACTAAAAAGGTGATCCTCTCTCTCATTGAGCAACGTTTGTGATTGAAGTAGCCTTTCCTGTTCTTGCTGTAAAATCTTCTGCCTTTCAGAAAGGGATTGCCTCTGAAGTATGATCTCCTTGTCCTTTTCATCACAACTGAAACACGCACATGCACACCCACACACACACAAAATAGAGATCATCATACTTTTTAAACAATCAAATTTTAACAACATATGAAACTTAACATTGACTGTGAGTTACACCATTCATGATCTGATTATTGTCAGCATTTCAATTCCAAAAATTGAGTAAATTTTTTAAGTAAAAGAAGATTTCAACTCAAAGCAATAACAAATTTCATTAATCAATTTCTTGCTTCAAGGCTTTTCACAGTCTCCTGTATAACTACATTATTTGTGTATTAAAAAAGAAAGGTTAGGTATCTTCCTATACAAGCCATTCTAGACAACACAGGTAGATATTGCATAATCTATTTGTACATGCTCCCAATGACAACGGAATTAGCAAATCAATATCATAATTAAAATGACTATGGGATAAAAGGAAAAATGCAAATTATATAAAAGTAACATACTCTGACTTGAAAGTAATGATTTGCCACCTTAGGTTATCTTCCCGTACTTCAACATCACGAAACTTCCTTTCTGCAACACCAGTAAATCGGTTAAACTCTGCTTGCAAATACACCATACACCATTCAGAGTTTTCACTTGAAAATACAATTCAATAGATAATTAAGTGAGGGGCAGAAGTTGATTTGGTGTAAGCAGTAACAAAACTATTCAACTCAGAGCTCTGTGATCTAACGTCCTAGAACTCTTAGGCTGAGAAGCTAAATATTCAAATTTGAACCACTTTAGTTACATGGTTCCTATATCAAAATCCAAACTTCAAAGCATTCTATAAAAAGACATATGGCCATTAATCCTCAGGTTCCAAAATCCCACTAATAATCCAAAAAACTACATTTTTTTAAACAACCATAACATCAACATTTCTAGTTATTTAGCTATTTACCAATATAGAACATGGCATTATTAATTAAGGAATTCTATATTGGTAAAGAAAGAATATAAAGGCAAAGAAGGGGAAAAGGTTGACTTACCAACCAGTGATCCAAGAAGCAAAGGGTGCCCATAATGGACCAGCCACCTGAGGAAGCTCAATTGACGAATAGAAACGAGTGGCGAAAGCAATTGAATCTCCGCTTGCATCTGAAAAGCATTATTATTTGACCCTCCTATCAGTTATCAGTTCCAGCCAAACAGGAAAGAAACAAACATTCAGAATAGAGACATACCACTTGCAAAATATCATAAAAAATTGCACCAGAAAACAAAATAGATTCAATTACTGCTCTATGCAAATTGCACCATAAAACAAAATACCGTAATGTTTTCTTGAATGGCATTGATGAAGTCGTGTCAGTGAGGGAGCGAGTGTGTAAGAAAGAAGTGAATTTTTAAGAGCACCATACAAAAGTTCCATATTGCGAAAGACAGAAAATTCGAGGCTTTGATAACATTAACTGCTAAGACTAAGAAATTTAGACATCATTTATCCTGTTCATTCATCTCAAGCAAGAAGTAATAAATAATAAGAATAAGCTCTACCATCAGAATCTACAAATAAACAAGCTTTACAATTAGCATACATTGAACATTAGACATGCACACAAATCAGCATTATTGTTCATGCTATATAATGAAGAATAAACTGTAGTTCAACACTTACAGGCAAGGCTTTATATATTCCAATATAAGCTTAAAACTTCTCAAATCCTGTTTCGTTTCAGCATTTACTTCGACAGGCTTCTAAAACAATAATGAATATAAAATGAGCAATGGTTGAAAATATTGTCTACTTTGAAACAACAAAAATTAACATGGGAAAAAGACAGACCCAGAATAAAATAGAATTAAAAAAGAAAGGAGGGAAAGGTAGAAGCAATGGTACTCTAACCTGGCACATAAATAAATATAGTAAACAAAAGCTATAACTTTACCTATTATGACTTAGAATTCAAAGCAGGTTAATAAAAAAATGTAGAATCAATGAAGCATAACTTCATTAGAAGGCAATGGTTGTTACCCTATAAAATCCCACTTTTGTACTAATTCTTGCAAAATATAACTTGCTCTAACTTGGATCCGCCAATGTACCAGCCTCGAGAATTAATACATAGGATCTTTCATTTCCACCAACAGAAAAAACCAGACCCTCATATCTAACATCATGACAGATTTTGACTCATTATACATAAATCAAGATATAAGTTTATATCTTCAGAAATACAAAACAAAGTAATTATTTATTCGGTATCCAATACTTGTCAAGAGTGGAACCTAGAGGTAGAGAAAGCTTTTTGGACAGTTCCACAAACCCTCCTCTAGTGAAGACATACCCTAAAAGTAATAACAAAAGAATATATATGGTCAAAACTCAAAGGAGAATTTTTGGAATCCCTATTTACACTAAAAATAGTAGCGTATGAATCTTCTCTTGTAAGCAATGTAGCCAACCAGAGATTTTCTCATACTTTCTCTTGGACCTTCAAATTGTATTACCTCACCACCTTCCCCTGAATTTGATTTTCCACCTAATCTGTTCATTGCGATTGCAATTGCTTCATGAGTTTCTCTTGAAATAGCTCCAAGAGACATCCCACCAGTGCAGAACCGATGCACAATAGCTGAAGCAGGTTCAACCTTCCCTACAGGTATTGGAGCACGATCACTTTTGAACTCAAGAAGATCACGAAGAACCTGCAATAAAAATAGAGATCTCAAATAACATTTTGGGTAATAAAATGCAAGATAAAGGCAGAAACTAGGATCTTTAAGACTCACATTCACAGGTCGGTTAGCCAAATGCTGCTGATAAACTGAAAAGGCACTTTGACCAATAATCAAGATGTAAAACATCACATGCAACTACTATCATCATCAACATAAACTAGATAATCCAACAAAAGTGAATCAATAATCAAGCTGTAAAACATCACATGCAAAGACATATAATCACCAATAATTATCCTAGACCAATATGCATTCAACTAAAACAAGAATCATGATCTTCCTACCCAGCCAAAACCAAGCCTACTTGCTAATTAGCTTACAGTCACATGCATTTAACTAAATCAATTAAATAAGAATATCTTACTCTTTTTTAAGCTGAAAAATGAAGCTTTAAACAAGAATATGCTACTCTTAAAACTAAAAGTAAGGAAATGAAAACAAAAACCAAAAAAGAAAGATTCTACATGAGATAAAAATGATAGTATTTGATTGGAGAATAAGTCATGAGATCTTTGGAACAATAACTATGACCAATTTTGAATTGTAATCACCTTATCAATCCCACATTAGTATTCTCTTATTCTATCAAATCCAATCTTTTACCCAAATCATTCAAGTAGCAAGCTGGTGGACGAAATTGTGATTCATTCTTTTCACTTCAACAATCCCAGGTAATGGCTCCAAAAACTTGGTGTCAATGCCATGGTTCACAACATCGCACAACTAACCAGCAAGTGCACTGGGTCGTCCAAGTAATACCTTACGTGAGTAAGGGTCGATCCCACGGAGATTGTTGGTATGAAGCAAGCTATGGTCATCTTGTAGATCTCAGTTAGTGAGTGGAATCATAGGGTCAAATGTAATTAAATTGGATAAATAAAATAAATAAAAGGGATAGAAGTACTCATGTAATTCAATGGTGGGAATTTCAGATAAGCGTGTGAAGATGCTGTGCTCCTCTTGAATCTCTCCTTTCCTGTTGCTTTCATCCAATTCTTCTTACTCCTTTCCATGGCAAGCTGTATGTAAGGCATCACCATCATCAATGGCTACTTTTAATCCTCTCGTGAAAATGGTCCTATGCACTGTCACTGCACGGCTAATCGTCTGGAGGCATCACCCTTGGTTGATAGCTACATCCCATCCTCTCAGTGAAATGGTCCAAATGCTCTGTCACAGCACGGCTAATCATCTGTCGGTTCTCAATCAGGTTGGAATAGAATCCATTGATTCTTTTGCGTTTGTCACTAACGCCCAGCCTTCAGGAGTTTGAAGCTCGTCACAGTCATTCAATCCCAGAATCCTACTCGGAATACCATAGACAAGGTTTAGACTTTCTGGATTCTCAAGAATGCTGCCATCAATTCTAGCTTATACCACGAAGATTCTGTTGGGGAATCTAAGAGATATGCGCCCGGCCTAAGGTAGAACGGAAGTGGTTGTCAGTCACGCGCGTTCATAGGTGAGAATGATGATGAGTGTCACGGATCATCACATTCATCAAGGTGAAGTGCAACGTATATCTTGGATTAAGAATAAAATTGATTTGGATAGAAAATAATAGTAATTGCATTGAAACTTGAGGTACAGCAGAGCTCCACACCCTTAATCTATGGTGTGTAGAAACTCCACCATTGAAAATACATAAGTGAGAGAGGTTCAGGCATGGCCGAATGGCCAGCCCCCAAAACGTGGTCACTGGATCAAAATACAATCCAGGGAAAAAAACCAAGATGATAATATGATAGTAAAGAGTTCTATTTATAATAAACTAGCTACTAGGGTTTACAGAAGTAAGTAATTGATGCATAAATCCACTTCCGGGACCCACTTGGTGTATGTTTGGGCTGAGCTTGGTCTATCCACGAGCTGAGGTTTTTCTTGGAGTTGAACTCCAAGTTATAACGTGTTTTGGGCGTTCAACTCCGGATCATGACGTGTTTCTGGCGTTTAACTCCAGACAGCAGCATGTACTAGGCGTTCAACGCCAAGTTACGTCATCAATTTCCGAATAAAGTATGAACTATTATATATTGCTGGAAAGCTCTGGATGTCTACTTTCCAACGCCGTTGAGAACGCGCCATTTGGAGTTCTGTAGCTCCAGAAAATCCATTTCGAGTGCAGGGAGGTCAGAATCCAACAGCATCAGCAGTCCTTTGTCAGCCTTGCTTTCAGAGTTTTGCTCAAGTCCCTCAATTTCAGCCAGAAATTACCTGAAATCACAGAAAAACACACAAACTCATAGTAAAGTCCAGAAATGTGAATTTAACATAAAAACTAATGAAAACATCCCTAAAAGTAACTAGATCATACTAAAAACTACTTAAAAACAATGCCAAAAAGCGTATAAATTATCCGCTCATCACAACACCAAACTTAAATTGTTGCTTGTCCCCAAGCAACTGAAAATAAAATAGGATAAAAAGAAGAGAATATACTATAAATTTAGAATATCAATGAATATTAGTTCTAATCAGATGAGCGGGACTTGTAGCTTTTTGCTTCTGAACAGTTTTGGCATCTCACTTTTTCCTTTGAAGTTTTGAATGATTGGCTTCTCTAGGAACTTAGAATTTCAGATAGTGTTATTGATTCTCCTAGTTAAGTATGTTGATTCTTGAACACAGCTACTTTTTGAGTCTTGGTCGTGGCCCTAAGCACTTTGTTTTCCAGTATTACCACTGGATACATAAATGCCACAGACACATAACTGGGTGAACCTTTTCAGATTGTGACTCAGCTTTACTAGAGTCCCCAGTTAGTGGTGTCCAGAGCTCTTAAGCACACTCTTTTGCTTTGGATCCTTTTTACCCTTGCCTTTTGGTTTTAAGGGCTACTGGCTTTTTCTGCTTGCTTTTTCTCTTTTTTTTTCAAAATATTTTTTTTTCGTCAATTAATTTTTTAATTTTTTTCGCCATTCACTGCTTTTTCTTGCTTCATGTAACGACCCAACTTCCAGAACGTCATGATCGTACCGAAAGTAAGGCGTTACCATCCTGCTTTCCTTTATTAACTATTTATTATTGAGCCTCTAGCTCGATATTGCGATCCAGTTTTAGTAAAAATACCAGAAAATTTTGTTTTTATTTATCAAATCATATAGCAAGCATCACCAAGTAATAATAATCACATAATTATTAATAATAATATCTGTCATACACAAGATTTCAAATAAAACTCACATACAAATCCTATCCCTCTGTATAAAATAAAAATGTTAAGCAATAAGAGCGAGGGAACTTTTATGAAAGTAACTTAACTCATAAGTAAATTCTATAATCTCCCGCAGCTTCAAACTGTGTCTTCGAACCTGTGTCACTGAAAGGGTGGAAGAATTTTGGGGTGAGAACAAACCACACGTTCTCAGTAGGGAATGGGAATGCCGTGAAAGTAATGATTAACATGCAAATAATTAACTTTGCTTAATAATCCATCTTTGTCAAACCCTTTGAAATACTTGTCAATCTTACTTTAGTTAAATAGTTGCTTTCTTTGAATTTCTAAACCCAAAACTGATCTCAATTGCAAAACTTGTCATATTAAATACCTTTCAGCCACATAATTGATTCAAAGTCATAACAACAAATATTAATCATCTCTATCCATTCACAAACTACTAGCACAGGTAAGAAACTCAATTCCACACACAAACAATTCACAATAGGACAAACAACACAATCACAAACAAGTAATACAAGCAATACAACCAAATGCAAATACACAACTAATATGATGTATGTCTGTCCTAAGCAGGCCATGAGCTCACGTGTCGGTTTACACCCTGCAACCCGACATTACCTAGGAACAAGTCCCAGATATGGCTTCCCTTTGTGTCCTTAGTGCATATGTGTCGGTGGTAAAAATACCACTCCTTCGTGACTACCGGCAGTCGGCGCAAAGCCCGACCCCATAATATACGCACAAGGGGAAACAGTGATCTTCATTTCGTGGGCGTCCCCGAGATCAATTCACAAACAAAACAAAGATCTTCAGTTCGTGGGTTATACCCGAGATCAATTCACAAACAAAACAGAGATCTTCAGTTCGTGGGTTATACCCGAGATCAATACACAATAACATAGCGATCTTCAGTCCGTGGGTTATACCCGAGATCAATACACAGCAAACAATGATCTTCAGTTCGTGGGTTATACCCGAGATCAACATACAACAATTCATGGGTTATTCCCGTAATCAATGATTATCAGTCCGTGGGTTTTTCCCGCATATAAAACAAATAACAATTTATAGGTTTCCCCGAGATCAGTGATCATTCAGTTCGTGGGTACTTCCCGAATTTAACCAATTATCAATTCATGGGTGTCCCCCGTAGTTAAACAACTAACAGTTCGTGGGGTATTCCCGCCTTTTAACACTTTATTTTCCTTTCTAAATCTCAACAATCTGTATATCAATTCCCCATTCTCTTTTCCCGTTTAAATTCATGACAATTTTCCATAAACCTTTCTTAATTTCCTCAAATACTCGTCCCCAAAAATCTTAACCAATCATTTAAAACCAAATCCTCTTTTCATTCCTTACTTTGGCAAATCTTAACCCAAACCATTTCCAAGAATTTAAGTCTTTCCTTAATGCTTTTAGAAGAACACTCACTTTTCAATTTTATAAAAAAATCATTAACCATCATCGACTAAGTCCAA
This sequence comes from Arachis stenosperma, assembly GCF_014773155.1. NCBI lineage: Eukaryota > Viridiplantae > Streptophyta > Magnoliopsida > Fabales > Fabaceae > Arachis > Arachis stenosperma. Next base: position 110,350,508 of record NC_080379.1, read on the forward strand.
AACGATAGGTCTTTTTAATATTTAAATCGACCTTATAACAATTCTTTTTCTAAATTAAATAAAAATCAAAACATAACTCTTTTTTTTCATAAATCAAACTCAAAATAGAATAATTTTCCTTAATAAAGCAAATTCAGAACATAATAAATAAAACTCAAAACAAAATATTTTTCTCAATACTTCAAACTTAAAACATAATTTATTTTGTTCTTAATAACTTAAAATCAAATAATATATCTTCCCACATCCAAATCTTTTTAAAATAACATTCCTAACAGAACTTCAAATTTTATAAAAATTCCGACAGCACCTCCCCTAAAACTCGGACTTAACCACCCTTATGGGTTCCCTCTTTCTCAACAAATCTTCAGTTCTTTTATCAGCAGTTACCATAACAACAGAAGCTCAGTAATCATCTCATCATAAATCAGTTTGAAAACCAACATCCTAACATTAATTAAAATCAGAGTTCCTATAAACCATTTTTTTAAAAAGTAAACTAGTACAGTCTCAAGAATTCATAACTAATATTGGAAACACAAACTTTCTCATATTTCTAGTTATTCTTAAAGTAATTTAGTTATTAGCAAAGTTACCATTTTATTCTAAAGATCGTATTTTTAAACAAATAGTTCAGTGGTCAACCTTCAATTCTTTAACCGTCCTCGAAATCAACTCTAATTAGACTTAAATCAACCATAATAACCAACTTGGCATAATCAACTAAAATCGGAATTTTTCAGCAATCCTAAAATAATCAGAAAAACCCGTAACAATCACGGCCTTAAATCAAGGTAAACCTCATCAGTTAATTACTCACGGCAACGAAGCCATTCAATATCACAGCCATAACCTGAACTCAGTTCACATCCGCATCCAACTTCAATTATAACTCAGAATAATTACCACAACTAACCTTTCTCAAATACATTTCATTCAATAATTACATCATCATATTTCAATTTAATAAGTAACAATAAATGAATCACCACTTGCAGCCACATTTCAACCTGTTCCAACCCATCACAAGTCCATTTCACAGCCATTCCAATATATTAAAATTCCAATTCAATATCAAATAATTCAAAATAACTCACTTAAGATCAGAACTCAGCCATCCCATCACAAAATCAATAATTCAAAATACAATTCACAACCAGATTCCAGCCAACTCAGCAATATCACTTAAGATCAGAATTTCCAACAAATCTATCAAAATTAGAACACCAATATCAATTATAGCTTCAAACACTCACAACAACAAAACCCAAAGAACATGCACAGCAGCAATCCAAACTCAATTCATCAATTATCCATACGGCCGCTTTTCAATAATTAGTTCAGCATATTTCAATTTAATAAGTTACACTAAATTAATCATTATTTACAACAACATCTAAGTTCAATCACAGCTCAGAATAATCACAACAATTAACTAATTTCAAATGCATTTCAAGTCATTCATGTCAATTAAGAAATTCTTAAATATTGTTAACCATTTGCACTTATCCAATAACTTGGTAGGCATTCTAAATTAAAAACGTTAAATCCCCTACCTCAGTCAGTCGAAATCCATAGAAATTGGGAATGCTGCACTCATCAACAACAACTTTAATAGCAGCCATATCATCCCAAAGTAGTAGCGGCAACAGTTTAGCACCTCTGGTCAACAGCAGCAGCATTATTTCTGATTACTCTTCACTCTCGCAGTAGTAACCACGGTGGCAACAAAATAGAGTTCAAATTCAATAAAGTCGGAAATGGAAATGAGTTCAATAGAATTTGAACTACAAATAGCTTACAATAAAATAACGGGGTAGCAACAACAGGGTTTTCGGGCAGCTCCAGTGGCGGTAACGGTTTACAGTGGAGCCAGAACAAGGCCAGAGAAGCAAAACCAGCAGTTCCAGCAGTGGCAGTAGCGTCTTCTCAGATTCTAGAAACTAGAAGCAGAGGCAGAACAGAGGACAAAGATGAGCAGTGACATGAATGAATTGCTTCAGAACCAGAACAGTACCCTCGACAAACCCCAATGACCTTCCCGACAGCAGCTGCGGCAACCCAATAGCTCGGCCACGGCGCTGCAGTCCCTGTCGAGCTCCGGCGTCAACAGCGGTGGCATCCTCTCACTACCATCGTGTTCTATCCAGCGACAGCCATGCCTCCTTCCGAACGACAGCTTCTTCGACGGCGACCAGGAAGCACGACGGTGACTGCTTGGTGAGACGCGGCAGCAGCGGAGCATGACGACGGCGGCGATGGTTTCGTGACGGCGTTGCCCTTCACGTGTGCTCTCTCCTCCTCGCAATTCTTCTCAGGCGGCAGAACAGGCTTGATGCCGGCAGAACGATGACGCCGAACCTGACAGCAGCCAGACGCGACGGTAACTGCGACGGTAGCAAGTCGCGACGGCGACTGCGACGGCGGCGAGCCCTAGCCGTAGCGCCGTCCCTTCCTCTCCGATTCTGAGCTCTCTCTTCTTCCTCTCTATCTCTACGTTTCTTTCTCTGTTTTGTGTGTATTGTGTTTAGGAAGGAAGGGGGTGGGGCTGCGTGCTTCAGGGCTGGGGAAAGGGGAAAAATTAGGGTTAGGGTTTCTGGGATTTGGGAATTAGGGTTTTCTGAATTTGATTTGGGAATTTAGGAATTAGGGATTTTATAAAGTAATATGGATAGATATGAATAGATATTTTGATAAAATTGGAGGATAGGATAATTTTAAAATCAAATGTACTCTATTAAAAATATTTAGGAACATTATTTATCAACATATTGCTAAGTTAAATCAATTATTTCTAATTTACATTATAAAATGAACAAGTTAATTATATTTTGTAAAGTACAATTTAAATTCAAATATCAATTTTCTAGATTAAATCATACAAATCTCTATTAGTTTTCTGTCTCTGAAACTTTAATTTCAATCTATAAAATAATCAATTATATTAAAAATTGTACATAAATATTAATTGACTTAAACTTAAAGTATTTATAAAAATTAATCAAATCATTTCTAATAAAATAATTTCTAGAAGTTCAAATTAATAACATAATTTATTCAAAATAGAGTTTATTTAAATTAAATTATACAATGCTTTTCTTATTTTAAAGTTACCAAAATTATATATTCAATTATACCAAACATCTAATAAAATTTATATAAAAATTCTAATTAATTTAAACTTCAATTATCATGAAACTCTATTTAATCACCTTTAGCAAAATAATTTTCTTAAAATAAATCACAAATAACTAATTATTTGATTTTCAAAAACTAGGGTTGTTACACTTCAAGAATCAATTTCATGATTTTTCAGATCATCAATAACATTTCTCTTTGTTCATCATTCTTTCAAGAGCCAACAATTTTAACATTCATAAACAACAAGATCAAAAATATGCACTGTTTAAGCATTCATTCAGAAAGCAAGAAGTATTGTCACCACATCAATATAATTAAACTAAATTCAAGGATAAATTCAAAATTTATGTACTTGTTCTTTTGAATTAAAACAATTTTTTTTTTACTTAAGAGAGGTGAAGGATTTATAGAATTTATTCATAGCTTTAAGACATAGTTACTACATACTAATGATCATGTAATAGATAAACATATAAAAAACGAAAAGTAGGAAAAAAATTTTTTAGAACAAGGAATGAGTCCACCTGAGTGAGGGTGGCGCCTTCTTTGAAGATCCAATGGTGCTTTTTGAGCTCCTTTATGTCTCTTCCTTGCTTCTGTTGCATGATCCCTAGTGATTTTGGTGTTCCTATCCTTAGTTGCTTCCAATAATTATGTGGAGGAACATGTAACCCCTGAGGTATCTCAGAGATTTCTTGAAGAGGGAATTTCTCATGCTTTCTTGATGTGCAATCAAATGCTCTTCTACTGGGCTATGGCTTTTTCTTTCTTTCTTTCTATATTTTTTTTGCCAGTTTTTTTTTTTTTTTGCAAGCCTTTTTCCTTGTTCCTGCTCATATAGGGAAGAAGAGAACAAGAAAAGAAAGAGGAATCCTCTATGTCACAGTAAAGAGGTTCCTTATTGTTAGTAGAAGAAGAAAGGAATAAAAGTGGAGAATCCAATCACAATGGTGAGGATAAAGGCAGTGATTGGAGATGAAGAGAGGTGAAGAGAAGTGTTAGTAAATAAATAAAATAAATAGAAAAAGATGAGGGGGAGAGAAATTCAAAAATAATTTTGAAAAATGGGTTAGTGATTTTCGAAAATCAAAGATAAGATATAATTAAAATTAAAATTTAAAACAATTAATTAATTAAAAAGAATTTTTGAAAAAGAGGGAGGTATTTTCGAAAATTAGAGAGGGAAAAGTAGTTAGGTGGTTTTGAAAAAGATAAGAAACAAACAAAAAATTAATTAATTAGTTAAAAAAAAAGATATTAAAATCAATTTTGAAAAGATAAGAAGATAAGAAGTTAGAAAATATATTTTAAAATTTTTTTGAAAAAGATAAAATTTTGAAAAAAAAAATATGATATAAAAGATATGATTTAAAAAGATATGGTTTTGAAAAGATAAGATTGAAATTAGTTTTGAAAAAGATTTGAATTTTAAAATCACAATTAATGACTTGACTCACAAGAAATCACAAGATATGTTTCTAGAACTTAAAATTTGAATCTTTCTTAACAAGAAAGTAACAAACTTGAAATTTTTGAATCAAAACATTAATTTTTTATGCAATTTTCGAAAATATGATGTAAAGATAAGAAAAAGATTTTGAAAATATTTTGAAAAAGATTTTTGAAATTTTCGAAAATGATGAAAAGATGGAAAAGATATGATTTTTGAAAAAGATTTTAAAAAGATAAGATATTTTTTTGATTTTTGAAATTTTTTTTTTATGAGAGAGAAAAACACTAAAAATACTCAATGCATGAAAATTTTGGATCAAAACACATGATGCATGCAAGAACACTATGAATGTCAAGATGAACACCAAGAACACTTTGAAGATCATGATGAACATCAAGAACATATTTTTGAAAAATTTTCAATGTAAAGAAAACACGCAAGACACCAAACTTAGAAATTTTTCATGTTTAGACTCTATGAATGCAAGAATGCATATGAAAAACACCATACAACACAAAACAAGAAAATATGAAGATCAAACAAGAAAGTTCATCAAGAACAACTTGAAGATCATGATGAACACTATGAATGCATGAATTTTTTCGAAAATTTTATGCAAGAAAAAGATGAACATGCAATTGACACCAAACTTATGACTTGACACAAGACTCAAACAAGAAACACAAAATATTTTTGATTTTTATGATTTTCTAATTTTTTTGTATTTTATTTGATTTTTTTCGTAAAATATATAGGAAAAATAAAATAAGAAATTCAAAAATTTTAATATGAATTCCAGGAATCTTCGCAATGTTAGTTTAAAGCTCCAGTCCAGGAATTAGACATGGCTTAATAGCCAGCCAAGCTTTTGTGAAAGCCCCGGTCCAAAACACTAGACATGGCCAATGGCCAGCCAAGCTTTAGCATACAGCTAATAATCAAATTAGCTTGCCTCTATGAAAATGGTTTTGAAACCTCAGTTCAAAAGAATTTAGACATGGCTTTACAGCCAGCCAGGCTTCAACATGCTTCATGAAACTCTAGAATGCATATTAAAAAAATTTTTTGAATAATTTTCGAAAATAGGGAGAATATTTTGAAAAGATTTTCGAAATTTTTTTTTTAATAAAATAAAAATTACCTAATCTGAGCAACAAGATGAACCGTCAGTTGTCCATACTCGAACAATCCCCGGCAACGGCGCCAAAAACTTTGTGGACGAAATTGTGATTCATTCTTTCACTTCAACAATCCCAGGTAATGGCTCCAAACACTTGGTGTCAATGCCATGGTTCACAACTTCGCACAACTAACCAGCAAGTGCACTGGGTCGTCCAAGTAATACCTTACGTGAGTAAGGGTCGATCCCACGGAGATTGTTGGTATGAAGCAAGCTATGGTCATCTTGTAGATCTCAGTTAGTGAGTGGAATCATAGGGTCAAATGTAATTAAATTGGATAAATAAAATAAATAAAAGGGATAGAAGTACTCATGTAATTCAATGGTGGGAATTTCAGATAAGCGTGTGAAGATGCTGTGCTCCTCTTGAATCTCTGCTTTCCTGTTGCTTTCATCCAATTCTTCTTACTCCTTTCCATGGCAAGCTGTATGTAGGGCATCACCATCATCAATGGCTACTTTTAATCCTCTCGGGAAAATGGTCCAATGCGATGTCACTGCACGGCTAATCGTCTGGAGGCATCACCCTGGTTGATAGCTACATCCCATCCTCTCAGTGAAAATGGTCCAAATGCTCTGTCACAGCACGGCTAATCATCTGTCGGTTCTCAATCAGGTTGGAATAGAATCCATTGATTCTTTTGCGTTTGTCACTAACGCCCAGCCTTCAGGAGTTTGAAGCTCGTCACAGTCATTCAATCCCAGAATCATACTCGGAATACCATAGACAAGGTTTAGACTTTCCGGATTCTCAAGAATGCTGCCATCAATTCTAGCTTATACCACAAAGATTCTGTTGGGGAATCTAAGAGATATGCGCCCGGCCTAAGGTAGAACGGAAGTGGTTGTCAGTCACGCGCGTTCATAGGTGAGAATGATGATGAGTGTCACGGATCATCACATTCATCAAGGTGAAGTGCAACGTATATCTTGGATTAAGAATAAAATTGATTTGGATAGAAAATAATAGTAATTGCATTGAAACTTGAGGTACAGCAGAGCTCCACACCCTTAATCTATGGTGTGTAGAAACTCCACCGTTGAAAATACATAAGTGAGAGAGGTTCAGGCATGGCCGAATGGCCAGCCCCCAAAACGTGGTCACTGGATCAAAATACAATCCAAGGAAAAAAACCAAGATGATAATATGATAGTAAAGAGTTCTATTTATAATAAACTAGCTACTAGGGTTTACAGAAGTAAGTAATTGATGCATAAATCCACTTCCGAGGCCCACTTGGTGTATGTTTGGGCTGAGCTTGGTCTATCCACGATCTGAGGCTTTTCTTGGAGTTGAACTCCAAGTTATAACGTGTTTTGGGCGTTCAACTCCGGATCATGACGTGTTTCTGACGTTTAACTCCAGACAGCAGCATGTACTTGGCGTTCAACGCCAAGTTACGTCATCAATTTCCGAATAAAGTATGAACTATTATATATTGCTGGAAAGCTCTGGATGTCTACTTTCCAACGCCATTGAGAAAGCGCCATTTGAAGTTCTGTAGCTCCAGAAAATCCATTTCAAGTGCAGGGAGGTCAGAATCCAACAGCATCAGCAGTCCTTTGTCAGCCTTGCTTTCAGAGTTTTGCTCAAGTCCCTCAATTTCAGCCAGAAATTACCTGAAATCACAGAAAAACACACAAACTCATAGTAAAGTCCAGAAATGTGAATTTAACATAAAAACTAATGAAAACATCCCTAAAAGTAACTAGATCATACTAAAAACTACTTAAAAACAATGCCAAAAAGCGTATAAATTATCCGTTCATCACAAGCATGAACACAACTACTTTTACAAATGTAGCAAAACATGACTGAAAATCTGATTATAGTTTCTATATATTAGCAAAGTAAAGGAGTTGTTACCTGCAGAAATTAGCTGAGAAATTATTGATGGGATTATTGATAAACCCATATTTTATGATATATTTTGTGCTTAATTTGAGTGATTTATTCAATCCTTCACCCACTTATTCATATTAATTGTATGGTTTTACTTTCCCTTCCTTATTATGTGATGTATGTGAAAAATATGTTTTCTATGCTTTAAAATTAATTATTTTAATTACCTTTATTTCCATTCGATGCCGTGATTAGTGTGTTGAGTAGTTTCAGATCTTCTAAGGCAGAATGACTTAAAGGATGGAAAAGAAAACGTACAAAAATGGAAGGAAAGTGCAAAACGGAGTTTTGCAGAAACTGGCATCCACGCGATCGCATAGACGACGCGATCGCGTGCCAAGAGCGAAGAAGCAGCGACGCAGCCGCATGGCTGACGCGACCACGTGACTTGAGCGAATCGCATACGACGCGGACGCGTGACCGACTCGACCGCGTGATAAGATGAACTCCAGATGACGCAACCGCGTGACCCACACGGACGCGTGACAGAGGTCACGCACCAGAAATTGTAGAAAACGCTCATAGCGAATTCTGAAGCCTTTTTGGCCCAAATCCAAGTCCAGAAGTCATATTCCAGAGGTTATGAAGTGGAGGAATGCATCCATTCAGGGAGTCTGCGAATTTTTAGTCACTTTCCATGATTTAGGTTTAGTCTTGAGAGAGGTTATCTCCTCTCTCTTTAGGATTTAGGATTTAGGATTTCTCTTAGTTTTAGGAGTAACTCTCGATCCCAGGTTCAATATTCCTTTTACTATTTAATTTCTCTTCTATTTTTGTTTACTCTGAAGCTTTTATTGTGTTTGATTGATGTTGCCCAATTGGCTGTTGATATTGTCCATGTTAGAATTGACATTTTTATTTAATGATATTTGAGATATTTCAGTTTATGATTGTTCCTTTTTATTATTCCCAATTTGAAGACAATTTTTATTCCAGCAGATTTAACTTCTTTTCCTTTTCGTCTTGGTTGAGAAATCAGTAACTCAGGAGTTATCTTAGCTTAACATAATTGATAATTGTTATCTTTGCTAATTGGACTGAACTTCAATAATCCCAATCTTTTCTTATAAAATAAATAGGATTCGAAGGTCAACTAATTTATCCCTTAACTTTCCTTTGCTTTAGCAAAGGTTAACTAAGTGGAATTAAGATTCAACTTTCATTATTATTGCTAAGAATAACAAAGTCTGGACTTCCAATTTCTCATACCTTGCCAAAGGTTTGCTTTACAGTATTTATTTATTTATTTTAATTTTCATTTAAATTATTTGCCAAATTTATTCCTCATTCTCAAAATCCCAATTTTACCCTTTTCATAGCCAATAATAAGAACATACCTCCCTGCAATTCCTTGAGAAGACGACCCGAGGTTTAAATACTCGGTGATCAATTTTAAAAGAGGTTTGTTACTTGTGACAACCAAAACGTTTGTACGAAGGGATTTCTGTTGGTTTAGAATCTATATCTACAACGCGACTATTTTTATAAAATTCTTTACTAGCAAAAATCCTAACGTCAAAATGGCGCCGTTGCTGGGGAATTGCAAACGTGTGCCTTATTATTGGTTATTGTAAATATTTTTCTTTTACTTGTTATTTGTTTCTTTTTTCCCCCTTATTTCTGATAACTACTATGAATTCTCACCCCTCTCGCTTTGAGTTAGTTCTAACTTTGTTGAAGGAAATAGAAACCACAGCAGGAATATGCATCAAGGTCATACCAATCAAGGATGGATGGAGTCAAGAGGATCTAATCAACCCTTTAGGCAACAACACCCTCCAAGATATCATGGACAACGACCATTCTACAATACATACCCAGCTGAAAGATATGGTGGACAACCTTGTAACTACCAACAAGCCCCACCCCGTGCCTATAGACCATCCTCTCAATATAACCTCGAACCACCACACTCACAAGCTTCTTTTCACCTTTCGCCACCATACGATCCTTATCTGCTCCAACACCAATCCAATTACTCCTAAGAACCACCACTCCCCCATACACCATACCCATATCCATCAAAGCCAGAATCACAGGTTCGCCTTGAAGAATCAATGAAACAATTTACTGCAACCCTTCATCAACTGGAGCAAGCAATAGTGGAGGAGTTAAAGCAATTATCTTCCAGACGTTCAGCCCCTCAACAGACCCCCATGGCTTTATGTGGAGAATTCAATGAAGAACGCAGTACAAAGAAGACGCTAGAAGCTCCAGTAAACAGCATAGAGCATAACTTCGTACGGGAACAAATAGAGGAAGCTGTCATTGCAGAAGAAGAGTTGGTTGAAGATTCAGGAGATGCCGAACCGCCACTTGAATCCAGAGTTGTGGAGAACTCTGTCAAGGATGTTACAATTGACGCTGAGGAGGATTTTGCACTGCCTCCACTGCAAATATCTTATGAAGAACTGAACGGAATAACCCAGGACATAGGCTTCCTTGATGATGATCACAAGTCCTGTTCTCTTAGTGACGACCTTGCATCCGCAAGTGATTTCTCTGAGACAAAAGAATCTTCCCTGAGTGAACATGAAGATGATGCTGAGATAGATTTTTCTCAACCTCCAATATATGACTCGAGCGATGATGAGGAAGAAATTGAAGACTCTGATCAAGATGGTTGAAGTGGAAGAATTCACAGAAGATTATAAGCGAGTAGAACTTATAGAACCACTGGAAACAACTATCCCATGGCCATTACCGCCCAACACAAATTACAAGTGGGTAACACCTTTGCCTTTTATCTTTACTTTTCCACTTGAATATGGTTTACTTGGAACAGATGACATGCTTAGAGCTCTCTGCGATTTTTAGAGGAAAAGGGATATGACTCGCACTCAGCGCTGGTATGAAAGATTCAGTAAGGTTCGCACTTCAACTTGAGGTGCAAGAATTGGTGTCAAGCTCAATTTAAAGGATCTCGGAAGCCGTTTGGTCCCTGCAGTGAGAATTCGGATTACTCATCACCCGACTGGACCAATGTAGATCAAGACAAGACGGGTGTAGAAGAAAAGTTTGGGATCCTAGAGTCTATTCTGACATTCAATACTCCGAGAGCCTACAAGCCTGTTTGAACTCACACAAGGACTTTACGTACTTTGTTTGGGACCCCGGAGGATGCTGGCATTCCAAACACTGGTGGAGATTTCTGGACGAATTCAAACATAAGCCACCATAACAGGAAGCTCATCCAATGTCCAACTTAAGGACTTTAACTAAAGTGCTAGGTGGGAGACAACCCACCATGGTATGATCGACCCCTTTTTCAGTTTTCACTTTTGTCTATTTGTTTGTTCTGAGTTTTGATTGAACCTGGAATTTTGCATAACATTCATGGCATCTGCATTTGCATCTTATTCTGCATAAAAAAAAGTGGCGTGCGACGCGACCGCATCGATCATCCGATCGCGTCAGTTGCGAAAAACACTACGCATGCGACCGAGTCACCCACGCGGCGCGTGCCCTGGAGATCGGCGTATAAACCCAACGTCTAGAAAGTTGGGCTGGAATCGTGCGGCCCTTGTGCGTTTTGCACAAAATGACCTACGCGATCGCATGCCACATGCGTTCGCGTCACATGCACATAACCAATGCCACGCGACCGCGTGAACGACGCAATCGCGTTGCATGGATTGCACAAATCCCAAAAGGAGATAGAGAGTTGCGCTGAAACGATGCTGGAATCGTGCGTCTAGCACAAATTCCAGCGACGTGATCGCACGATCCACGTGATCGCGTCATCCCCTCTTCTACCCCTCCCATGCGATCGCGCGACCTACGCGATCGCGTCATCCCCATTTTCACCCCACCACGCGACCGCATCCTCCACGCGATCGCGTGGATTTGAAATATAACCCCCCGTCACGTGAACCCTATCAGTCGCGCCACCCCTCCAAACCCTCTCCTCCTCTCTTCTCCCCAACCCACAACCACCCCACCCACCACTACCGACCACCACCGCACCCGCCAACCACCAGAACCGCCGCCACACACCCACCTCCTCCTACCCCCTCTTTCTTCTTCTTCTTTCCGTCTTCTCCCACCACCG